>NC_073693.1:34285397-34568884 GCF_029784155.1 Uranotaenia lowii
ATCAACAGACCTTGATGGAAATTAAAAAAGCTTACGCTTCGCTCACTTTCCTAACAGGTTAAACTGAAACATGCTCAAAGAGTCAACTTTTGAAAGCGAAAGAAAAGACTACGAAAAGTGAATTTACCACATGCAAATTTCTTATTTTAAGGAAAAAACAGCCACTTTCAAAGCAAATTTCAATAGTGATCTTTGGATCTCATTGAAGTTTAACAATCAACTTTAACTTCAAAAGGAAACGAAACGCAACGGGGGGAAAATTCACAAATTCAATTAGCAATGTGCTCCTAAACCGGAAAAATCCATCAATCCATACACAACAAAGCGATCAACTTCGAGCCATTCGGTCGTTAAATTTGCGGGACCGGATCTCTGACGTTTTTTTTTTCGTTTTTTAGCTCGCGTCGAATTGGATCCATTTCCCCCCGATTGAATTGAAACTTAGCCCCAACACGGGTGATCTGGTTTTGATTCAGAAAGTCTGCTCCATTATGCTTTCCTAAACAAAAGTGAACAATAAAACTAATTCAGGAAAGCTAGAGAGAGAGAGAGAAAGAAAAAACAAACAAATCATAAAAAAGATCAATTAACTCATCAAACAACGGAAGTGATCGGAATCGAAAATGAAAACAGATCGTTGAGAGAGATGAAATGGAGAAATAAAAAAAAATCAACATCTCAATATATTCATATCGATCAATCATTGGGATAACTGCTGATTTAACTGACGACGTTGCGAGGAGGCTGATTTGCCAAAAAAAATGCTACCTCTTTTTTTAAATTTTATTGGCCTAGTTTATGTCGGCTGTAGATCATCTATTATCGAGTAATTTTATACGATATTAGCCTGAAGGAGTTATAAGAAAGACTTCGACGAAAGTATAAGAATATAAGCTACGAACCTTGTTTTCAACTCCATTAAAAAAATAAAAAAACAATCTTCGCGACTAAAAACAGAAAAGTAACAAAACATGAATAATTTTAAATTCTTAACTCGTTCTTCCAAAAAACATAAACAAACTCACCTTGATTCATAATCACTATTCAATTCGCAATCCAAAAGCTAATCGGTCATCTTCCCGCACAGAAATGACCCAGATAAGACACCAAGAAAAAAAAAAAAAACATCAGAGGTGTAGAAACAATTTGTCACCATGAATTAGTTAGTTGGCTCAGTTCTATTTGTCGAATTAAATGCAATCGGCCATAAAACTGCGTTAAAATTCGCACAACCGCAATTCATTGGTCCCTCCCCCGAAGCTAAGGCATTAACTAAGTGTTATGGACTGTGGTTTGTCGCCATAACGTTTGCAAGTAGCTACTAGCTTAGTGGTAGCTTAGATAACAATAAATTCATTAGAGGTTGAAACAATTAAAAACGATTTATTGAGGAACTAGGCACAGACCTAGACAGAAAGACCCCGTCACTTGTTCTGTAAGAAGTTTGATGCTAAGAAAATCGTTTGAGAAACAACAACAAACAACAAGTGGTAAATGAGAACCAAGCCTGGGTGTATCTAGTAGTAGTAGTAGCTAAGAAGTTGTCCACCAAAAGTGCTCATAAATCACCAGCCGCCCAGTAGACAAACGGCGAACGAACGGCTTTGGTTTTGTTTTTTTCCCCGCCTCGGCACGGAATTGTGGAATTAGAAGCTCTACGACGAAGACTCGAATTGTTGTGGTTTGCACTTAGAATTACTCGCTTAGATCTAGCGAACGGATCTGGAGGGGTCAGAGGGACAGGTTTTCTTTTTAATTCAACTATTTCAAGTTTGAATGCAATTCTGAATAGTTGCCAAAATGAAATTAAATAAAACATAAATATATTCTTCAGTCTACTACCCAAGTAACCATAAGCACTAAAATATTGCTCTTAAGCAACACTCTATTCCCATATATAACTCTGAATTAATGCTTGTTTTGAAGTATATGCGTATATAATGCAGATTTAATGCTAACTTAAGGTGAAATAGCGGGCTGAATAAATGCTATCACAACATAGCCTTTGATAAACATTACAAATGCTGAATTAGAGCACCATCAAAACGTCATTTAAGCAATTACAATGCATACTTAGAACACTTTTTAATTTTTTAATTGATTGATCATGATTGATGTGAAAAGGAGATTCAAAAAATAAAATCATTATCTACAACATCAATCATCAACCTGCTGAATGAAGGATTATACCTGCTTAATGAAGGGTTTGATGGAATGAGAAGTGATTATAATTGGATTATGAATGGCCTTTGATGAGTCTCGAACCGAAGATCCCGCAGCAGCCTTTATCTTTTTTTGCGCCTTTACCAATTCGATCACTCTTGATGCTGATAAGGAAGGTGAAAAACCCGTACTTCAAATAATGTTCGGTTCACACCACTCTCTTTGCTTCTATGCATTTATAATGCTGATTTAAAACTAAAAAGCATAATAAATGTTGACATAAAGCTAACTTGTATTAGAAATGTTGATTTAATGCTGATTAATGGTTATGGCTTAATGCTTATGGTTACTAGGATTCAGTGCTACAGTCTTAATGCTTGTTAACTTTATATAGTAGCTCTATATGTGCATATAGTGCTATCATCATTTTTTTTATTGCTTCTATGCATTAATAATTCTGATTTAAAACTTAAAAGCATTATGAATGCTGATATAAAGCTAACTTGCATTAGAAATGTTGACTTAATGCTGATTAAGGGTTATAGCTCAATGCTTATGGTTACTTGGGTAATGAAAGTTACGAATGGATTGAATATAAAATAGTAATCCGTAGACATTCTGGTGGCAACCAAATGGGCATGTCGAAATTGGCAAACCGACTATATAGATTTTGAAGATTGGCCTATTATAAAACTTACTTATGACAAATCTCAATTCCATCGGACTTGATTTAAGGAGGTTTCAAATTACTCAAATTTCCGATTTTTTAAATTTAAATTAAATTTTTTTTTCTAATTTTAATTTTCTTGCCAAATGATTCAAAAAATGCATAAATCAATCGAAATCTGGTGATATCTAGAAAAAAATTTTTTGTCAAAAGTTGACATTAGAATTTTAAAAATCATATAAGCAAAATTTTACAAGGGAATCCGTAAAATTGAAATTTGCCTTCTTGCCCAGTGACTTAAAAATACATGAAACGTATATGGTGTGATCTCAGCAAAAAATGGAAAAAATCAACTTCCTGGGACTTTCCGAGTCGATTATCCATAAAACGATCGGTTTTCCGAAAATCGAATAGGTCCCAGAGAGCCGATTTTTGACCAATTTTTTATTTAAGATTACACCAGATTTCAACGTGTTCACACATAATCACACATTGGAAAAAATAACTAAAAAATTGATTTGACATATTTTATACGGTGTGGATTATAGAATTTTTGGATGAAGTCGACTAATAGTGTCTCTCATTGTTAAAAAAAAAGTTTGATAACAATTTTTTTTGTTTCGATTATAATCGTTTTACCATCTTTATGGCATTCGCGACTTTGTTATCAATTGATTTGTTCTAAAATGCTAATAAAAACAGTCACAAATGGGTGAACTCACGCAAAAACAAAGGAAACTTTTCAATTTTCCTTTTTTAAGGAATCATTGACATTTATCATAAAGAATTGTAAAGAGTTTAATTTTAAATGACGAGACTATTTCAAAACTTCAATTTTGATGGAATACGGGTAAATTCAGCTGAGTATTTTTTGCAAATAATTGAAGCTATTGAAAAAAAAAGTTAAAATCTTGATTTGGATTTTTTTAATAAAGATTGTTAGAATAAGATAATAAATATTGAATAATATTTCATCTTATGATTCCATTATGTTTTCATGTAAGTGCATGCCAAAGTAAGTTAGAAAAATATGATAAAAATTTAACATTGAACCAGTCGAAAGATAGAGATATTTCTTTCAAAAGTGTAAACCAAATTTGAAGCTTATGAAAGGTGGTTCAGAATCACTTGAAATTTTGTTAAGTGAATTCAGTTCACAAACCTGTTTTATTAAAACTAAGTTAGTTCACGTCATAGCTTTGAAAATGCATCAATTTGTTTGTTATTACCCAACCAAAAAGCTTGTTATACAATAAAATTGTGTGTAATTATTCCGTTTACAACTTGGTTCGAAATACCGATATTAAAGTGGTATGAACAGAAGTCGAAAATGATCAATTTTATCATCACAAAAGTAGTCGATCGCGAATTTTTTGCGAAACTTTCCGATCTATTATGGTTTGTTGTTTAAATCACTTAAAGAAGTTTGAAGAAATTTTGATTTCCATATCATACATCTCACAAACAAAAACTATGATCAAGAAAACGTCTGAATCATTTATGATCATATAGGTGAATTTACGTACTGAATATTCCATCTTATAGAAATGATAACGATGATACGCCTGAATGTTGACACCGTTAGCAAGGCCGGATTAAGGGGGGAGGGTGCAAAAGGGGCAATTGCCCGGGCCCCCCGAGGGAAAAAAGGTTTTACATTAGGGGAAAACTGTACAATACGCACCAGCGGGGTAAGATGGCCCATGCCAATCTTTCTCAAAAATACACTAACGTTTGGCTTCTAATGGTGTTTTTCTTCAATTTTGTTGTAGTAAACATTTATTATATAAATAGTTCATTAAAACTACTTTGGTTCTTATAAACAGAAGGATTAATGGAATCGACATGAAACTTGATATTTTTCATGGGTAACATATAAGGTTTTATGGTAAACCAGCCTGCGCAATTTGATGAAACTACAGCTTATCGTTTTTCCACTCGTGAGCACTTTCGAAAGACTATAAATACTTTGTTGTATTTTACAAACTTCTCACAAATTTTAATTAAAATCAATCAAATCAAAATTGGGGCAGAATGTCTACAAAACCACGTGGCTTATGTTAAAATTTTGAATGCAGATAACTTTTAAGAAAACCCGAATATCAAACCAAAATGCCTTTTTTTACTTGCTGACTCCCAAATTACGATAATAATGCATAATTATAACAAATTTCATCCTTGTTCGAGTTTAAAAGGTGCACCAATACTCGACTCGAAAAACCTATCCGCCGCCATGTTTGCTGCGATACAGGCCCGTGCGAAAGGCCCGTCCATGGGGGGGGGGCGGGGGGTGGGGGGCTGGTTTGAAATTCAAATTTATCTAGAAACAATAACAACACCAAAAATGCACTATAAAACCGGTGAATCAACAAAAAAATATTCAAAATTATGTAGTTCCATGTTTTGATGTAAATATTTAAAAAATAAAGCATTCTACAAACACTGAAATTTTGCTCCAAAGTTGCTACTTGTAATGATTTTTAAAACTTTACATAGATTAACTAAAAAATCATGATCGATTCAAAAACAATCATTGAAATAATAAAAATGCGTGAAAAATTTGTAAACTTTAAAATGCATATAAAATAGTTTAGAATTTCACGATTTGAATATTTTTTCTCTGTCAATTCGAATACTTAGCCCTGACAAGGACAAAAGGTCGAAATTGTGTTTTTCTGAATAAAAATTAATGAATATTTTGTTTTCGGAATTACAAAACAAAGACAAACTTATCATCAATTATCTCAAAAAATTAAAAACGTTCTCTCATAATTTAATTGACAATTTCAAAAAACTATACCATAAAATTCGGTGATGTTATTTTAAAATACAAACAAAATATATAAAATATATATCACAAAGATAAGCTTTTAAGAAGAAATTTTATTATTTAATTTTCCCTTTAAAAATATCTAAAATTTAATTTTTGTTGAAACTTTTTCAAAAATTTGATAAAATTCCCTCTTTAAACAAAAAACTTGTCATACATTTTCGCAGAAGTCAAAATAACTTGTTGTCTTAGGAAAAGTTGATGATTAAATTTAAAGTTTTGTCTAAAAAATTCCGATTATTCTTAAATGATTTTAACACAACTAATAGTTATATCCAAAATGAAAAGCTGATAGAAATAACAATAACTGCATATTTGGATTCAATTAATTTAAAAAAAAATTAGCTATAGTTCTTTGCACTTCGGAAAGATGTGAATTTTGTGACCTTGTGTAATTCTTAAAAAAAAAACTCTTTGAATGTGAAGTTGAGTTTTAAGAACAAAAAACACAAAACTTAATTGAAGCTAAAATGTGTTTCTTGAAGAATATTAATAATTCGCGGGAAATTTGTAATAACCTTTTTATTTATAATCAAAGTGATTGATAATAAAATTGAAGCTAAAAGTTTTTTCGGCTAATTCTGATGACTATCGTAAGTATTAAACACCTGTCCCATCTGTCACACCTTTGAAATAAGTATTCGATGAATGAATTTTGTTAGCTTCAATTACTGAATTTCATTGGTTACACTTCTTAGTAAAACGCATTCTAAATAGAACCCATTTTTTGTGTCAAGATTTGAGTTTCAGTACAGATGGTTTATTGAATTACAAACTGAAATATACAATTTAAAATTATTATCAATTTGGAAACGTCCTCAAATGAAAATATCTTAGGCCTTGAGTGATTTAGGATTAAATATCGAGATAGATCGGAGGCGAGAAAACATGTACGGTAAAATCTTTTCTAGAACTAAAAAATTTTACTTGGAAAAAATCTCCATGGGGAGAGGGGGGGGGTTAAACCCCTAAACCCCCCCCCCCCGTTCGCACGGCCTTGCTGCGATATCAGTCAAGAAATTACATTTCGCTGCCTACCAGAAGGCGTTTTACCTATAAGAATGTAGATAAGCATATTTTGAAAAGCGAAATTTTCGATAAGTTTGGCAATATTAAATGATTTTTTGCCAAAGTATGGTTGGTTTAAATAATCATCGTATTTACATGTAACTAAACATTTGATGTTTCAATTATTACATTTCATATAATCATTATTCTTTTCACACCACTCGTTCCATATGGTGTTCCATATTCTGTCCACTTGTTTTGGGGTAGAACCCGCGGTTTGTTTTTTGGCTGTTTAAGTTTTTTACAAAAATATCATCAAAATCTTGTTTTTATCATATTTTTTCTTTATGATTATATTTAAATCTGATCTCTAACTCATCGTAAACTTTCAATTTGGTTCCTAGATGATTGGTATCGCTGTAAATAGCTATTATGCTTAACTGGTGCGTCTTGTACAGTTTTCCCCTACTTAAATCATACTACTTCAAATTCTATGAATCTATGGAAAGAAATCAAAACTAGAAAATAGGAATGAAAACTTGAAATATATCAACAATATGCCTCCGTGAAATAATACCTAATCCATCTAATCTAATCTAAATCTAATATAATCTTTCAAGCTATGGGGGCCCCCTAGAGTAAGTAGGAAGAAGTTCTCCCACATTTTGCGGGCTAAGAATATATAAATTTTGGTATTGAATTTCTAAATTCTCAACTCAACTCAAAATCTGGACAAAAATATTGTAAATCAAATTCGAAAAAAGTAAAGACGAATATGAGGCAAAACACCTTTGATCTTCTTTTTTTATCGAAATATGTTAGCTCACAGTGCTAAAAGAGAACAGAGAAGCTTTATGATAAACATTTCAGAATTTTACACGGGCAGTATTCGGGTTAATACCGGGTATTCTTATACATTTTCACTTTTCAATCATTATCATTGAACTTTCCGTTGGTTTATTAATTCTAAACCGTTTTTCCTTACAATTTTTGAAAATAAATGCTTTAAACAACTGTAGTTGCTTAAATTGGACCGATCGACAGTACATAGTTTCTTTATTGAATTTCCATCCCAAATTCTGCCTTAGACTTATTTGAACATTTTCAACTTATTTAACCCAAAATTTTATCAGGTACTGAAGTAAATATTCTGAATTCAGTATATCATTTTCCAAATGATCATCCTCAAATTATCATAAAAACGATCTTATAGTTGAGTTGCCAATATCATTGAGTGATTTTCTTAACATGATTATTTCTATGTTATTAATTTTATCTTTATCCAGATTCAATTCATTGAGATTTTCAAGTCTTGTGGTGTTTCTTCAGTTACATTCATTCAATGGGGAGAACGGAAGGGAGGATGGTACTTCCTTTCAAGTTTATGCATAACTCAAGAATTTACTACGCAAATAAAACCAAAATTGGCATGAGATGGTATTTCAATACGAGAAACTACTGCCAGAAAGGAATTGTTTCATCCTTTCTGGCAGTAAGAGAATAGAATTTGGAATACAGGAAGGGAGGGGGAAAGCTTATATTAAACTTTTTTTCACAAAATCCGAGAAATGGACATAACTTAACATGGAAAATCTTTTTGATATGATTCTAAGGTTATCTGACACACCATCCTTCTTTCAGTTAGTAGGTGCATAGAAGGAGGGAGATGAGCCCAATACACTTTTGTTATAGATCCCCACGCTTTACAGTGTAGAGAGGGAAAGAAAGGATTAAAGTAATATTTGTGTTGCAATTCGAAACTCCAGCTGCAGTTCTCATGGTATAACGGTTGCTTTTGAATTACGTAATAATTTGGTTTAAAATAATACTAACAAAACAATAAAAATAAGAATTATTTCTGAAAACATAATTTATTTTTGAAGAGTGTAGCAAAGCACACCGGGTCAGCTAGTGTTTAATAAAACTAATTTAAAAAGCGAACCAAATATACATATGAATAACATAGTTTTAAAATTCAAATCCAAATCAAAATTTTTAACCTAGAATTTTGGTTGTTTCTCTTCTCACTTTAACTCAACGTAGTTGCTTGGTTCAAAACGTTTTTAATCAGTTATTTTCCTGACTACAAATGCGGGCTAGGTCTTCTTCAGTTTTTGAAGTGCGTGTGTATGTCAACCAGCAATAGAAAACAGTTTCTTGTTTTCCATTCTCATCCCATTTCCATTCCATTGTCATCCCATGCATGCATCATTTTGCCTGAGAGCTTGAATCTTTATGCCAGAAGTGCTTTTCCAATCATATCATCTTCACAGCAAGAAAAATTCGTGTAAATTTAGACTGAAAATGTTGCACGAAAATGGAATATCGATTTAAATGTAAAATTCTATCACGATATATTTTTTTCAAGAATGTAATTTGTAGGGGTGTAAATTTAGATCGAAAACAACGCACGAAGTTGGATGACGACAGCCGTGTCGTGTGAAAATACACGGGGAAGTTAATTTTAAGATATATTATCGTAAATATTAGAAATCTTTGCTATATATTCAGCTTTTTTTATGTTGTCTATGCACGAATACGCCGCATTTAAAATATTAATTTCGCATATATTTTTAAAACTAACCTAAAAAGATATCACCCACCATCACGGACAACGTCAGCCTGGAACTTTTGTTTCATCCGATGATTCCCAGCTCGGTGCATAGTGGTCCAAAAAGGCTAAAAGTGGAACTTTTTTCGTGGTGCCTCTGTCTTTTATCTGATTTCTTGAGTGTCTTCAGAACATTTGCTTCTTCAAACATGCTTCATAACTTGAAAGCATCAAAAGTTAGTCAAAGTCCACTAGAAAAAAAAATTGAAATTTCTAACCTTTTTATTTCAATAGATAGAGCTTTACTTTATACTACAAAGTTGAAGAATATGAAACTTTGTTGAATACATCAAAACTCTATCTCTTTTCAAAGCATTATAACTCTTTTTATTTTGAATCGGTTTATTTTGAAAGTTATTTAAAAGTTAGTTTATAAAACTTAACTATAGTTAGATGAGGATTAACATGAATGAGGTGTTCTGAACATTTGTTGGGACATTCAAGCTACACGTTTTGCACAAGATATTAACATTGTACGACGTTTTCTTGCCAACTTATTGCAATTTTATGTTTTATTTTTACCCAACTTGGTGTTGTTGTCATTTGTCTCCACGCGATTATGTTTGAACACAACTCGCGTATATTTGATGAGTTTTACGTGTTACGTAATACAGATTAACGTCACTAGGATCCTCGATTTGTACCAGAATATCATTATTTTTCGGTCAGCGTCCCTTGTGCCTGACGAAAATTTCTCCAACAAATCACTGCCGCAGCGAAATATCTGATCTTGCTGCAATGGCGAGAAAACCGATTAAATTCAACAATATTCTTTAATTCAATATGACATTTTTATTAACCTATTTACCAGCTTTTGAGGGATTATGGAAGTGCTAGTGTATGCCTATGACTCGTTTTCGAATAATTTTCTTACTGGTTTACTTTGTGTCCGACGCGCGCCACACGAGTTAAACATTTCTATTTAATTATAAATGAAACATATACAATTTTACACTGTTTGTGATATAAAATTCATCGACCGCTTGATCTTTACATCACGGAATGTAAAATTCAAGCAAAACAATGCATTTATATCCACTTAGGGCTGTCCCAACGGTAGGTGCAAAACACGGTTTTCGACCACGCTAAAACATTTCGGCTGGCACCGGTGGCGTAAATTGCAGTTTTAGCACAGTTATCGATTTCAAAATTCCCAACAGTTATACGCCTTTGTTCCAAATTCAAGCAAATTTGGAACAGGATTTCAAAATATACGACAGACCGATTTAGACGTTTGGGGCTCACGGTGAGAAAATTTTAGCCAATGATGATTATTTTCACACATGTTTGGGTAGCATTGGGTGTAATAATTGTTTCTTTTTGAGAAGTTATTTGAATGTTTTTTCTCGCCAAAACCGGTCAATACGTAACACAATTTAAGAAAACATGTTAACAAAAACCGTATCAAGTATAAATAATTTATGTCACACTATTCTTGACTTCATATATCAATAAATAGCTTTTGGCCTCAACGAATTAGTGAGCCCAGTCAGCGTTTCTCGAGTTCAAACGTTATATGAACTTTCATTTTCAATAACAGAAACATTCTAATGAAATTAATGCAAAACAACAATAAACTCAAAAAAAAATAAAAAGTTTGAATATCCGTGTAATGACCGATTTTTGTCAAAAGTTGTTAACAATATTTATAATCTATCATATTTCACCATTTTAATATAAAAAACATGGAATATGATATATTGTTCGATAACATTGACTAAACTGACATGATTCTTAGAAAAAATTCCTTTCAATTTCTGGCTAAAAAGCCGTCTGCTACATTACAAACTACTGATAATCATGAAAATTCTACTTAAGAATACATAAAAGGAGCATGTTTGCCAATCTGTTTAGTTTGCCCAAACAAAAGCACAAATATGTTTAATGATTTTTTACCTATAAACAAGAACTGGTAAACTAAATTAATATTTGGAATCAACACCCCAAAATGAGTCAATTTTTAAAAGAAAAAGGTTTTTTTGTTTCAATTAAGCTTTTTTTCTTGCTGCGTATAGGCATTTTGGCTTTTTAAGCTTCGTTCAATCATAGATAAAAAATCGGTTTCAACTGGTTTCTGCCAACTGGTAGTTGTTCAATGAGCCAAAGTTTTGGTCGAATCTAGTCAGGTCGTTGTCAATGAAGCAAGCTGAAACTAGTCAAAATAGTCAAAACCGATCCAGCTCGACAGGGGGTTTCGTTACGGCCTGGAAGAAATAGGTCGATGTCAATTGGAAAAAGAAAGGTATTCAATCGTCAATCCATTTCTACTTGTTTCGAACAAACTTTATTAGAAAGACTTTAAGTTAATGAAATCCTGGCATTTAGAATTATGACGGTGTAAAACTCAAAACTTAGCAATTTTTCAATTAAAATGAGTTTTTTCTTTTCAATTATTGAATGTCTGCAATAAAAGTGTACCCGTTTTAAATTTGCTATCACACCGGTGGGGAGCGCGTGTTTTAGCCGATTCCAAAATTTAAAATTTTGCTAAAACTGGTATACCTAAAACCAATATTTAGACCTGAACCGTTGCAGGTGCTCTTAAAAGAAGACTAAAATTAAATAAAAAGAAGTTGGAAATTACAGCTTCTTGGATTCATACTTGAGAAAAATTAGACTACTCGTGTTTTAGATTCCGTATACTTTTAGAACTTTTGTGCTGTGTTTATTACAGTACACTTTTCAGCGCATTTAAGGCATAGAGTTAGTGAAATTTTGCAACCTCTTCTCTGGGTGTAGCTTAGCAAATCAAAAGAAGAGTTCAGCAGTCAGCTGACGAAAATCAAAATGAATCATTATGTCGGTCATAATCATCTGGGGTGAGAAGCTTAAAACACTGCTGTACCTCATTGAAGTTTGATATTTAGAATCTTACGTTGAGGTTATTTGTCCAAACAATTTTTATTTTTTTAAGCAAACATAATTTTTACTTCTTTATTACCATACCATATTTTTTCATTTAAATTAAGTACTGGAAATAAGTATCATAGTCCAAAATACTAGGTACTACTTAATACCGTTTCAAATTTGTACAACGTTCAGCACAAATCCTCAGAGCTGTCATAATCTGCTCATTCAATCTCACCGGTCCCAGCAGCCAGCAGCTTATTCTAGAGAACAAAAAAAAAACATGACACAGAGCAATTAAAGCTGCCAGCGGAATAGTGAGTGACTAATGTTTCCTCCCTTCAGAGAGTTTCCGAGCCCAGACCGCAAGTTAGTATTAATTTAGTATGGCAACTAAGTTAGTCGTGGGGTTGCAAAAACAAAAAAAAAAAACACCGACCCAACAACAGGTTGATCTCGTGGGGCGCTTAAAGGGGTTTGATGAAAATTATGACCCCCGCGCGGTGTGCAGTATGATGTGGATCGAAAGTTTGTTTGTTGTTTGAGGTTTTTTGCCCTTCATTTGAGAAGGATCGGCCTTTACGCTATGGGAAAGATAAGGTTCATTCCGAGGGGGTTCAATTAACTCCGAAGTCGTCTAGATCAGATCATAAACTTTGCTAAGCAAAAAATATTAGAGGCCTCCAACGAAAGATGTAGATGTACCTGCCTCAGCTACGGAAATCGACCCTATAGTGCGACACACCTAGTAGTGCAGCATGATGTGATCCCTAGCTGATCGTTACGTTTCGAGTTAGGGTTTGGTTTAAGATTAACTTTGTTTTTGCGAGTTCGTGAAAAAAGGTTGCGGCCCTAACAAGTCTGTCAGTTTTTGCCGTTTCCTGAAGATTAGAAGCAAAAACCAGAAAAGACATTAAATTTATTCATCACCGTCAGCTAGCAAGCTTATGTAAGATATTGATTTTGTAAGGGAGGATTCCCATGGATCGTTGTCTGAAACGATATCTTGATTTAATCTGCTCAGGTCACTAGCTGACTTTGGGGGTTCGAACATAATACAGATTTTTTTTTTCAAATTAGAATGACAAACTACAATAATTTTCAACTTACTGATCAAGTGACAAAAATTACAAAAAAGACAAAAATGACAAAAATGACAATAATGACAATAATGACAAAAATGACAAAAATGACAAAAATGACAATAATGACAAAAATGACAAAAATGACAAAAATGACAAAAATGACAAAAATGACAAAAATGACAAAAATGACAAAAATGACAAAAATGACAAAAATGACAAAAATGACAAAAATGACAAAAATGACAAAAATGACAAAAATGACAAAAATGACAAAAATGACAAAAATGACAAAAATGACAAAAATGACAAAAATGACAAAAATGACAAAAATGACAAAAATGACAAAAATGACAAAAATGACAAAAATGACAAAAATGACAAAAATGACAAAAATGACAAAAATGACAAAAATGACAAAAATGACAAAAATGACAAAAATGACAAAAATGACAAAAATGACAAAAATGACAAAAATGACAAAAATGACAAAAATGACAAAAATGACAAAAATGACAAAAATGACAAAAATGACAAAAATGACAAAAATGACAAAAATGACAAAAATGACAAAAATGACAAAAATGACAAAAATGACAAAAATGACAAAAATGACAAAAATGACAAAAATGACAAAAATGACAAAAATGACAAAAATGACAAAAATGACAAAAATGACAAAAATGACAAAAATGACAAAAATGACAAAAATGACAAAAATGACAAAAATGACAAAAATGACAAAAATGACAAAAATGACAAAAATGACAAAAATGACAAAAATGACAAAAATGACAAAAATGACAAAAATGACAAAAATGACAAAAATGACAAAAATGACAAAAATGACAAAAATGACAAAAATGACAAAAATGACAAAAATGACAAAAATGACAAAAATGACAAAAATGACAAAAATGACAAAAATGACAAAAATGACAAAAATGACAAAAATGACAAAAATGACAAAAATGACAAAAATGACAAAAATGACAAAAATGACAAAAATGACAAAAATGACAAAAATGACAAAAATGACAAAAATGACAAAAATGACAAAAATGACAAAAATGACAAAAATGACAAAAATGACAAAAATGACAAAAATGACAAAAATGACAAAAATGACAAAAATGACAAAAATGACAAAAATGACAAAAATGACAAAAATGACAAAAATGACAAAAATGACAAAAATGACAAAAATGACAAAAATGACAAAAATGACAAAAATGACAAAAATGACAAAAATGACAAAAATGACAAAAATGACAAAAATGACAAAAATGACAAAAATGACAAAAATGACAAAAATGACAAAAATGACAAAAATGACAAAAATGACAAAAATGACAAAAATGACAAAAATGACAAAAATGACAAAAATGACAAAAATGACAAAAATGACAAAAATGACAAAAATGACAAAAATGACAAAAATGACAAAAATGACAAAAATGACAAAAATGACAAAAATGACAAAAATGACAAAAATGACAAAAATGACAAAAATGACAAAAATGACAAAAATGACAAAAATGACAAAAATGACAAAAATGACAAAAATGACAAAAATGACAAAAATGACAAAAATGACAAAAATGACAAAAATGACAAAAATGACAAAAATGACAAAAATGACAAAAATGACAAAAATGACAAAAATGACAAAAATGACAAAAATGACAAAAATGACAAAAATGACAAAAATGACAAAAATGACAAAAATGACAAAAATGACAAAAATGACAAAAATGACAAAAATGACAAAAATGACAAAAATGACAAAAATGACAAAAATGACAAAAATGACAAAAATGACAAAAATGACAAAAATGACAAAAATGACAAAAATGACAAAAATGACAAAAATGACAAAAATGACAAAAATGACAAAAATGACAAAAATGACAAAAATGACAAAAATGACAAAAATGACAAAAATGACAAAAATGACAAAAATGACAAAAATGACAAAAATGACAAAAATGACAAAAATGACAAAAATGACAAAAATGACAAAAATGACAAAAATGACAAAAATGACAAAAATGACAAAAATGACAAAAATGACAAAAATGACAAAAATGACAAAAATGACAAAAATGACAAAAATGACAAAAATGACAAAAATGACAAAAATGACAAAAATGACAAAAATGACAAAAATGACAAAAATGACAAAAATGACAAAAATGACAAAAATGACAAAAATGACAAAAATGACAAAAATGACAAAAATGACAAAAATGACAAAAATGACAAAAATGACAAAAATGACAAAAATGACAAAAATGACAAAAATGACAAAAATGACAAAAATGACAAAAATGACAAAAATGACAAAAATGACAAAAATGACAAAAATGACAAAAATGACAAAAATGACAAAAATGACAAAAATGACAAAAATGACAAAAATGACAAAAATGACAAAAATGACAAAAATGACAAAAATGACAAAAATGACAAAAATGACAAAAATGACAAAAATGACAAAAATGACAAAAATGACAAAAATGACAAAAATGACAAAAATGACAAAAATGACAAAAATGACAAAAATGACAAAAATGACAAAAATGACAAAAATGACAAAAATGACAAAAATGACAAAAATGACAAAAATGACAAAAATGACAAAAATGACAAAAATGACAAAAATGACAAAAATGACAAAAATGACAAAAATGACAAAAATGACAAAAATGACAAAAATGACAAAAATGACAAAAATGACAAAAATGACAAAAATGACAAAAATGACAAAAATGACAAAAATGACAAAAATGACAAAAATGACAAAAATGACAAAAATGACAAAAATGACAAAAATGACAAAAATGACAAAAATGACAAAAATGACAAAAATGACAAAAATGACAAAAATGACAAAAATGACAAAAATGACAAAAATGACAAAAATGACAAAAATGACAAAAATGACAAAAATGACAAAAATGACAAAAATGACAAAAATGACAAAAATGACAAAAATGACAAAAATGACAAAAATGACAAAAATGACAAAAATGACAAAAATGACAAAAATGACAAAAATGACAAAAATGACAAAAATGACAAAAATGACAAAAATGACAAAAATGACAAAAATGACAAAAATGACAAAAATGACAAAAATGACAAAAATGACAAAAATGACAAAAATGACAAAAATGACAAAAATGACAAAAATGACAAAAATGACAAAAATGACAAAAATGACAAAAATGACAAAAATGACAAAAATGACAAAAATGACAAAAATGACAAAAATGACAAAAATGACAAAAATGACAAAAATGACAAAAATGACAAAAATGACAAAAATGACAAAAATGACAAAAATGACAAAAATGACAAAAATGACAAAAATGACAAAAATGACAAAAATGACAAAAATGACAAAAATGACAAAAATGACAAAAATGACAAAAATGACAAAAATGACAAAAATGACAAAAATGACAAAAATGACAAAAATGACAAAAATGACAAAAATGACAAAAATGACAAAAATGACAAAAATGACAAAAATGACAAAAATGACAAAAATGACAAAAATGACAAAAATGACAAAAATGACAAAAATGACAAAAATGACAAAAATGACAAAAATGACAAAAATGACAAAAATGACAAAAATGACAAAAATGACAAAAATGACAAAAATGACAAAAATGACAAAAATGACAAAAATGACAAAAATGACAAAAATGACAAAAATGACAAAAATGACAAAAATGACAAAAATGACAAAAATGACAAAAATGACAAAAATGACAAAAATGACAAAAATGACAAAAATGACAAAAATGACAAAAATGACAAAAATGACAAAAATGACAAAAATGACAAAAATGACAAAAATGACAAAAATGACAAAAATGACAAAAATGACAAAAATGACAAAAATGACAAAAATGACAAAAATGACAAAAATGACAAAAATGACAAAAATGACAAAAATGACAAAAATGACAAAAATGACAAAAATGACAAAAATGACAAAAATGACAAAAATGACAAAAATGACAAAAATGACAAAAATGACAAAAATGACAAAAATGACAAAAATGACAAAAATGACAAAAATGACAAAAATGACAAAAATGACAAAAATGACAAAAATGACAAAAATGACAAAAATGACAAAAATGACAAAAATGACAAAAATGACAAAAATGACAAAAATGACAAAAATGACAAAAATGACAAAAATGACAAAAATGACAAAAATGACAAAAATGACAAAAATGACAAAAATGACAAAAATGACAAAAATGACAAAAATGACAAAAATGACAAAAATGACAAAAATGACAAAAATGACAAAAATGACAAAAATGACAAAAATGACAAAAATGACAAAAATGACAAAAATGACAAAAATGACAAAAATGACAAAAATGACAAAAATGACAAAAATGACAAAAATGACAAAAATGACAAAAATGACAAAAATGACAAAAATGACAAAAATGACAAAAATGACAAAAATGACAAAAATGACAAAAATGACAAAAATGACAAAAATGACAAAAATGACAAAAATGACAAAAATGACAAAAATGACAAAAATGACAAAAATGACAAAAATGACAAAAATGACAAAAATGACAAAAATGACAAAAATGACAAAAATGACAAAAATGACAAAAATGACAAAAATGACAAAAATGACAAAAATGACAAAAATGACAAAAATGACAAAAATGACAAAAATGACAAAAATGACAAAAATGACAAAAATGACAAAAATGACAAAAATGACGAAAATGACAAAAATGACAAAAATGACAAAAATGACAAAAATGACAAAAATGACAAAAAATGACAAAAATGACAAAAATGACAAAAATGACAAAAATGACAAAAATGACAAAAATGACAAAAATGACAAAAATGACAAAAATGACAAAAATGACAAAAATGACAAAAATGACAAAAATGACAAAAATGACAAAAATGACAAAAATGACAAAAATGACAAAAATGACAAAAATGACAAAAATGACAAAAATGACAAAAATGACAAAAATGACAAAAATGACAAAAATGACAAAAATGACAAAAATGACAAAAATGACAAAAATGACAAAAATGACAAAAATGACAAAAATGACAAAAATGACAAAAATGACAAAAATGACAAAAATGACAAAAATGACAAAAATGACAAAAATGACAAAAATGATAAAAATGATAAAAATGACAAAAATGACAAAAATGACAAAAATGACAAAAATGACAAAAATGACAAAAACTACAAAAATGATAAAAATCACAAAAATTACTTAAATTACAAAAATGACGAAAATTTCAAAAATTACAAAATAACAAAAATTTTAAAATTACAAAATTTACAAAAATGACAAAAATTGCAAAACATTACAAAACATTACAAAACATAACTAAAATTACAAAAATGACAAAAATAACAAAATTTACGAAAATGACAAAAAATACAAAAATTACAAAAAATTAAAAAAATACAAAACGTACAAAAATTAGAAAAATTAAAAACAATTCAAAATTTAAAAATTTTAAAATTTTCAAAAATCTCAAAAGTTTCAAAAATTTCAAAAATTTCAAAAAGTTTAAAAATTTCAAATATTTTAAAAATTTCAAAAATTTCAAAAATTTCAAAAATTTCAAAAATTTCAAAAAATTCAAAAATTTCAAAAATTTCAAAAATTTCAAAAATTTCAAAAATTTCAAAAATTTCAAAAATTTCAAAAATTTCAAAAATTTCAAAAATTTCAAAAATTTCAAAAATTTCAAAAATTTCAAAAATTTCAAAAATTTCAAAAATTTCAAAAATTTCAAAAATTTCAAAAATTTCAAAAATTTCAAAAATATCAAAAATTTCAAAAATTTCAAAAATTACAAAAATTTCAAAAATTTCAAAAATTTCAAAAAATTTTAAAAATTTTAATAATTTTAAAAATTTTAAAAATATTAAAAATTTTAAAAAATTCAAAAGTTACAAAAATTTAAAAAATTTCTAAAATTTAAAAAATTTTAAAAATTTTATAAATTTTAAAAAATTTTCAAAATGACAAAAATTAAAGATAACAAAAATTACAATAATTTTGAAGATACAAAATGATAAAAAATTACAAAAATAGCAAGAATAGCAAAAATAGCAAAAATGACAAAAATTTCAAAAAGTTAAAAGTATTCTAAAAATTACAGAAATGAATATTTTTTCAAGTTTTTGTCGTTTTCAACATAATTGTAGTGAATTTTTTTGGTGTTTTTCTTTCTGAATCGTGATTTTCTCCAAAAATTTTCAGAAATCTCTAATGTCCTCTAAATTTAGGTTTCTGAATCTCGACATGATGATTTCCTTTTGAATCTTCGTACATATTTAACGTCATCAGTGAGTGGAAATTTTTTGAGAGTTGGCTTCAAACATTAGTAAACATAATTGTTACATCTCAGATCCATTAACATGAATGTTTCAAATGCATAGAGAACATGTTTTCGACTTTTATTCCACACAGTTCGTAATAAAATGTTACGTAATCGACGCATACGTGCCAAAGGTCCACGCCAATGTTTATTTTCCTTCGCATCATCTAATAAAATTTCCCATGCATCGAGAGCGAAAGTGAAACCAGTTCACAAATCCCATGTAGATCGTCCACTGACTGCCTCCTACAAGTTGTTGGAGATGTGGACTTTTAGACCTGACGAGAAGACCCTTGCTAGACAAGCTTTATCTAACACCATAACACCAAGTTACGACTTAGCAGAGAGCGGTAATTTCCATCCACCCACCTGATTCAGACACGCAAATCCAGAACAACCGGTACCCCGGTTACTTGTGAATAACTTTAAACCGGGGTCTGGGAGATACCGGTTCCCTCGTTTCATTCGCTAACAGAAATTAACAGAAACTTCCAAGATGGGAACCCAATGAATGAGGTGAATGAGTAAACAAACCGGCCGGCGCAGCCAAAGTCTCTAGAGCGCAATTGTGTGTGAATTACCCATAGTGAAATTGCATATGCAGATTTAATTGAGCGCTGACTCGTACATTAATTCGCAGATCAAAATGATGATCAGACAGCAGCCGTTCCTCGTCGTGGGCTTTGCGGTTACTCGGCTAATTCACGTTGCTGCTTTTGAGGATCTCGAAAAATTGTTCCTCACGAGGGATTGATTAATGGCTCTGTAAGATGCTGTTTCAATTGTCGATGAACGGAAACAAGTTTAGAATTTCGAAGAATCCAAATCACACATAATTTTCTATTTAAATTTTTTTAAATTTTTTTACAACAACGTTTAATATTTGAAACAACGATCATCAGTTCCATTATAAATTCGCAAAATATATTCTAAAATTTAACTCTTTTTAAAGTTTTTACAGTGTCTAGAAAATTCTTGGAACCGTTCTCGTGTTATCTGATGCAATAGAAATTTTATCGATTGATCAGTGTTTGATTTCCAGGAATGCCTTGAAAGTCAACCTATGGATTGTCTGGAAGATAAAGCTGTTAAAAGGTTGCGGGCGTCATTTGAAAGTTCAAAGGCATCACAGGAGATTTACAGATTGTTTTCACTGAGAGAGACTCGTTCGAGCATCATAATTTTGGTTTTGAATTGAGACTCAGTTTCACAAACAGCATTCGACCCTTAATATAAATTTAGGATTTGATCTTCAAATATTAATTTGAATTTTCAATTTCCCCCCGATGAAGGTCCAGGAAAAGCTAGATAGGTTTTCTACTCTACACTCAAAATTTCAAAATTACAAAATCCTGATCAATTGAGTGTGGTTATTCTAGTGTAACAATTAACACTAAGAACTGATGCCAAAACCTCGAAAACTGATGCCGCGTCAGTATTCTGCTAAAGTTTTTCAAAATTGTCTAGCTTGTTGATAGAAATTAAGTTGTAAATATTAAATATTAAATGAGATTTATCTCATTTTGGAAGTTCTGGTTCAATATTATCGAAATCCAAATTGTATTTCTGATTTCAAATTTCGGATTCTGTATTCAGTTTAGAATTCTTGATTTTCAGTAAAAATCATCGTTATAAGTTAGAAATAAAAAGCTGTTTTGAAATCCTGGTTCAAATTCGGTTTCCAATTGATTCCAAATTTTATTCATTCCTTGCATTTTCAATATTAAGGTTTTTTTTTTTTAAACATTCATATTCAGATTCGCATTTCTTAAGCTGAATTCTTATGCAGTTTTCAAACATAACAAAGGTTCAAAATAGCGATTCAGAATTGGAAACTCAGAATCAGATTCATCATTCGAAATCTATAAAATGTTATTTTTCCGGATGATTAATCCGATTCAGATTTATAAGGCAGATTGAAAGAATTTAGTCAAATTGAAATCCAAAATATCAGAATTTAAATTGATTCATGGCATGGTAGAGGGCTCTTAAGCAAATTTCATTTCTTGGCTCATTTTTAAAACTGTGACCTGGAATGTAGATTTAGAAAGCAAATTGAATTTGGAAACAGATTCAAAAGTAATAAATTCAGTTTTGGAATTTATATTCAGAATTAATATTTAAAATTCAGATTCAGATTCAGCTCTTGAATGAGTATTACAATCAAGATAACAATATCAAGATTCGTTGAGGCATTAAATTGCCCAGATCTCAGACTTATAGTTTTGTTTTATTTCAAATTTCCATTCAAAGTCAAATTGTACACACAATTCACCAAAAATTACAAAATTTAAAGAAGGGTTTGAGCTTTTTTGCATGTTTTGTTTGATGAAAACATCTGATTTTATTTAAAAAAAATGAACATAATATATTCATAATGGAATTTATTTTGAATGAAAAATATTTGTTGATAAAAAAACATGTACCTAATATTCACGGAAGAAATGTACTAAAAATACAACATTTTGTTAGTATATTATACAACATTAAGCATGTTGCAAATTTTTAAAGAGTAACCATACAGACTACAATCTTAACTTTGGATCGAGTTCGCAAGATTGAGGTTTGAACCGACAAATTAACCCCCCCCATGGAGATTTTTTTCGAGTAAAATTTTCAACGTAGTAAGGGAAATTACAAAATTTTTCTCGCCTCCAGCGGAAATTAATCTTAACTTACCCCAGCCTTGAGACATTTCATTTTAGAAATTACATTTATGCTGTTCACGATTTAAAACTAATTTTTAATCGTAAATTTCGATTTGCAATTCAATCAACATTTGGTATTAAAACTCTTAACTTGACATTTAAAAATACTCCCTCGTCCTTAGAATGGGTTTTTATTAAGAAGTGTAACGAGCTAAATTCTGGGTTTACATCAAAATTGATTCATCGAATACTAATTTTATACATTAACAAGTTGGAATCCATGATGGTCATCAGAATTAGCAAAATAAAATCTAAAACCTTGTATCCTCTACTTTATAACTAGAAATTTTGATTTACAAAACATCGAGCTAATATGAAATATTCTTCTAGAAACCAATTTCAGTCACAATTTAATTTTGTGTTTTTTGTTCTTCAAAACATTCAACATCACATTCGAAGCGATAAATGAAGCTTTAAATGAAATAGAGTTTTAGATATTTTTAAAGCAAAAAAAAAACTGATCGTTTTGCAGCTTTAAACAAATTATGTTAAATGAATTCATTTTTTAAATTAAGTAATGTCAGAAATACTTAAAATTATATCTTTCCAAAATTTTTTAAACTGTAGAATTAAACTTTTTTAGATCAAGCATCGTCATCCTTAAAATATTATTTCTTAATTGAATTAAATGAATTATAAACAAATTTAGAATCAGATATTTCCTTACCGTTGATTTGTTATTTCATCAGTTATCAAAGATTGATTTCACCAAAAACTGATACATTTTAAAGCTTATAATTTCCAAATCACTAAACGCAAGGTGATAGAAAAAAAAAATTAACAAACAAAAAAGTTCAGCGCGCTTGAATCTAAAAAATCAATTATTCAATCATAGGTGCTTAAAACTGTTCCTTTGAGTTATCAATCAAATTCTATTATTAAGTTTTTTAAATGGTGAGACAAGTTTATTGAAAAAAAAAATACTTCTAAAATGTCAATAAAATTATCATTATCTTCTTCATATTTTGTGTTAATTTTCAAATACATTTACCGAATTTTAAAGTCAAACTTTTTAATTTTTATGAAATATTCTTTATAAGTTTGTTTTCATTTTTTTATACTGAATTTTTGTTCCCTAAAAACATAATTTTGTTGTAGACTCCTGTGAAAAAGTTCAAATAAAGAACGAAACGTCGGAATTAGAAGAGAATGTGTTTCGGATCCGTAAATTGACTGAAAACGCCGAAATATTTTCCCGTTTGTAATTAACAATCATTACCATTTTTTAACAATTTTTATCATGGTTAATTTTTAAACTGATCTAACATTTATTCGAGAATTCACATTTTTAAAATCTGGTTTTATATTTTAGGTATTAGTGCATTAGTTCTTGTGCCTGAAGCTTTAATAGAAATTTTTAATTTCTTTTTTTTTGGTGTTTCGGAAATATTGATTTCAAATTTGGAAACTTGACTGCAGTTCATTTTCAAGCAAATTTCTAGTTCAGAATAAGGAACATAATATTGATAAATGAATGCCTGAAAAACTTAAAAAAAAATATATATATTCCAATACATAAATCGTTAGAGTGTAAGATGAACTTCATAATACCAAATTTTCAAAACAATGGTAAACTCTCAACATTTTTCACCCAGGAAGAATGACCCTAACAGGTCCTGTCAAGAAAGAAAAAGAAAAAAATAAACATTTTTCAGATAAAGTTTTCTAAAATGTTAATTGATCCCTTGAGTTCGAAAAAGTATTTTTTTTTCTTCTTAATAGATCTTGATCAGTGCCGATTTCAAGATTACAATTTTTTTTTATCCAATAACTGATATTTATACAATAATTGTCCAGCAAAAAGAGCTAACAAAGTTGATTTCCTGTTGAATTCAGAAGAAATCGCCTTAATGTATGCAATGACTCTAGGGTTGAGACATAGCTTTGGAATTTTCTTCTTTTGGCATTTATAAACTGTGAAATGAGAAAAAAAAACATGACAAAAACAGTCAATTGGCATTCTTTTTTGAAATTTTGTTTGATTTTTTTCAAGGACTAGGGCCTCCGGAATGAAGGTTCAAGTCTCCCTTAACTTCAAGACTTTCGCAATTTTTTTACTTCCATGGAAATGCTTCTAGTTCATCTACGGGTTCATGTATCATTCCAACTTTTGGAGCATATAAACTTGAAATTACACGCTGTCAGAAAATGCAAAAGATAACGAGTTGCTGAAGTTTTCAAAAAAAAAAAAAATATGATAAAAATAAGAAAAGGAGATCAAGTATCCCCATTCTTCCCTATTGAATCTAGACATTTTAAATAAAGATTTTCACCATCGATAATTATGAAAAAAATTCCAAAATAAAAAGTTACACATTAAAACTATGCAATTCGAATCTTATTCTTGCAAATTCGATTGAAATTTTAAACTTAAGTTTGAAATTTGACTTTTGTAAATTGCAATAATTTTAAGCAATACACGGAGAAAATATAAAATTCCTTGCTTAACTGAAGATTTGATGGTTCTTTATCAGCAAATATTTGCCATTTAACAAAATATTTTTTCATAAAGAATAATCTGGTGTATCTCATTAAACAAAACTTGTCATATAAACTTATATTCAACTTGATATTTTTTTCGTCATTGTTGAACTCATTTGGGAGCTGAAAGTTCATCTGAGCTTCGAATATTTGTTCTGAATCTGAATTTCGAGCCTCAAATTCAAAATTTGCATTCTGAATCTGTTTTTGAATTTTTATACCACTTCTGAATCTGCATTTCAGATCGGAATATTTAAACGTCGAGAAGCCATGAACTGAAAATCAGTGCACTCAACCATTAAACTATAATTTCAATTTTGAAGTTTTTGGTTTCAATCTGACCTCATCTGTTTTCAACCCGACTTGTTAATCTTAGTTTAAGATTTGATAATGAATAATGAATTTTGATCTAGGTTTTTAATTTAATTTTTATGCCTCCTATGTTTGAATTTTCCACAAAAATTAAGTTTCAGTACCTCCATTCCAAATATCAAACAAATTGTGTTCTTTTCTTCATTTTCGAAAAATCAAAATATGTTTGGTGCATATGAGTTTCTAATTAAAAAGTGTTTGAAAAGCAGAAATAAATTTGAGCCAGAGTTTCGAAAAAGCTTTTCATTTCTTATTTTTAATTCTGATTTGAATTGAAAACAAATAATTTTAAACTGGGAAAAGAATCCAAAATAAAAACAGAAACACAATTTTATTTGGACATTGTGGAACCATGTAAAGCCCGTCCGGAGAATACATGTTCACCACATCTAAGCTTCGGACCAACCAGATTTCGTTTTATAGGCTAAGGTAGTGCCATCTCTATTTCGATTCTACTTCTCCTAAAAAATTAAATGTTACGGGTAAAGTATGTTGTACTTTGATAAGTTTATCTCGCAAAAATACTCTTTCGCACTTTTCAACATCTGTAGATTCTCTCCTGATCCATCTATTCAATTAAAATTTTTAATTCTGATATTCTTTCTCCAAGCATATACATTTTCACTGATATGCCGAAAATAAAATTTTCAAAAATCAATTAAAATTATCTCAGCGAACTGCATTTTAAACAACATTTGCAAGCATGATTCCTACAATATCTTAAATTTAATTGAGGTGAACTTTTTTGAAAACTTCGAAAAAATTGCCGTATTTTGCCAAATTGAGAAGACTCAAAAATGTAATATTTGATCTTAGACAAGGTCAGATGAAAAGGGGTTTAATGTGGGCTATTCCCAAGTAATTGCCTAAGTAATGGGGCCCCCGTGAAATAATATCTCGAATAGTTTCACTCTAAAGGGGCCTCTACAGTAAGCATTGCAGAATTTTTTCCGTATTTATGAAAGCTTTGCAAATCAGGTCAAAAATTTATTAAACCTGGTAAAATCTAGGAATTTGATTTTGAAATCCTTCAAAACAAACTCCGGCGAAATCTACGTAGAATCCAGCGTTTAAAAAAAATCCAGAAGAAAATGAATAAAAAAACATCTGGAACTTTTTTTATACAAACGCGTCAGCTGCGTTCAAATATCTTTTCCAAATAAATAAAAGGACAATTAAGATAGAGCATTCTCAAAAAATTGAACCCAATTTGAGTTTTCTGTTTTTCTACGGACTACTTACGGACTTGTTTTTTTACAATATCATGGCAATCGGGCCAGCCCGGAGTTTGCTTCACTTGTCCTATTCAAGAGCTTATTCACGCTGATTCTAAATCTGCAATAAGATTTTGTATTTTGCAGCTCTTATTTACGTGAAAACTTTTGAAAATAGGTAAAAATTCAATCAAGGAATTTCTGCACTTTTGCCAAATCTCCCAATATCAGATATTCATACATAGGCACCAAAATGTTCTACTAAATCTCAAGTTTCTCAGTTTTGTATATAAATTTTTATTTGTAATTTGTATCTCTTATCTATCTTGGATTGAAAATATGATGTAAATAAAATAAGAGACACTTATTTAAGGTTGTGAATAAAATTTTATTTTAGGTCATGGAATTCAAATTATTTTTTTTGATACAGTTTTTTTTATTTTGGATTTTTTAATCAGAAACCTTTATGTTACTTTCCAATTGCCATGAGAGAAATGTGAAATGTGTATTCATGAAATAAAAAACATTTTAATGTCTTTCTTGGAAATTTTCTTAACTAGCATTTTTATGTTAATGATAGAGCTATTAAATTATTTGCAAAATGAATTTGGCTTTTAACAGCTCAGTTGCTTTTGGATTTTGGTTTGCATATCTTCAAAAAAAAAAACATATATTCTAGATCCCCTATCGATTTCTTTTACTGAACAGTGAGTTGGATAGGGAGTCTCTTGTATGTAGTGTCAATTTTTCAGAGATGCCGATTTTTGAATGGTACAAAAAAGACCTCGTAACGTCAATTTAAAGATACTACAAAAGACTTCAACGTTGGTTTAACGGCGAACCGAATATTTGTTGGGAAACGTAAAGCCAAAAATGTTGTATTTGTGTCGAAGGAGGGAGGAGAAAAAATCCCAGGATTTGTTAAAAGGTGGCTCACAATAAGTTTAAAAATGGCGCCAGTCTCGTAAAAAGTTGGTTCGTTTATATTCATCTTATATAAAAGCTTCACATGCACATATGTAAATGGGGCATTTTTTTCGGGTCCAGATCTTATGTTGCAAATCGAAGGTTTCGTTAATTTACCTCAACATTAAAAACTTCCATTAATCATAAAACCATAATAGATTGCTCATGTTTGTCGTGTACATCAGTCAGAAGGTATCACCTTTGTATGTGATCATTCATGCTGAACATAATTCCGTCCAAACGTTACAACCCCAAAGTTTGATCGTGATTTACATGACTTTACATGACTTCCATTTAAAAACGGATTCAATTTTTCCCCTCTGCAACCGATCACAAGATCGATGCTGTTGGTCCCCGAAACTTGCTGAAGCTGTTGCCAGAATCGAATCGATTAGATTTTATGACCCGATCGAGGGCCCCAATTTTGGGGTAGGCTCTGGAATTGGAAACCCCATTTAAGGGAGGTGCAAATTTGAGCTGATGTCAGTGCTTGAGAGCACCTTTGGAAGTGGGTTTATTGTTTCGTTTCGCTTTCAAACATTGTGTTTTTTTTTCTTTTTTTTTTTTTCTCTGGAGGGAGTGTCTCCATTCAATGGAACAAGAGGAGATCGTGAAACGTGATAGTTTTTCCGCTGTTTTGTTGTGCTGCTTCATTGAGCGCTAAGCAGCAGCAGATGTGAGACATCGGTGCTATAATTGTTGGCTGGGGTACACGGTTTTTCTGTAAGCTTTTCTCATTTGGGAATAGGGGATTGTCACTGCCCAAATCACACGCCCACCACACGAAAACTGTAAATTGAGAAAATTGTTTTGCAATCACGGCTTTGTTCTAATTATGGTTTTTTTCTCTCTTCCTATTTACAGGTACATACATACACGTCCAATAATGTGATGAACGAGTTCAACGAGCAATAAATAAATGTAAAAAGAATAAAACAAAAGTTCACCCATTTGTTCGCCTGTCAAGATTAAATCTCTACCGGGTAGTATAAATCATCATTAATAAATATTCAATTCTCAAACTTGCTTCACCAGCCGGTTTCAATCGAAAGAATCTTCTCTCAGCACAACTGTTGGTAGTTTCATCTCGTTACATGCCAAGGCAGCTAAGAATGAAACTTTCCGGTAGTTGTCAGTCAGTGCATTTTGCAATGATAAGGCAGTTTTCCTTCGTTTGTCTAGTAGGGCTGCTTGATATGTGAAAAGCGACGTATTCAATGCTAATAACGGGTTTTATTGTTTTCTCTTATCACCGGAAGTCTCCTTTGATGGCATCTCAGAATTGAAATTAGAGAGCAAATTTGATGCATAATAAGGTTATTTGTATCGTTACTTTGCATATCGTGTAAAACGTCGTATTCGTATGTTGGATAAAATATAACATTTTGACTCGTCAAAGATTTTTCTTGTTTTGCTTGAATGCAGAGATCATGCATCATTTTGCTTAGGAGCTCAAGTCTTCATTCCAATCATATCATCTTTGGTACAGTACACATTTCAGCGTATTTTCCGCACAGAGATTTGCCAAATATGCATTGGATTTTTGCAACCTCTTATATGGGTGTGGAATTATTGGCATAAGATTCGATGCCGAGTCGGCACTAACACATTTTCTTATCACTGGTATTCTCCTGCCAACGCAACATATCAGGTATCCCATCACAAGACAAAGCAGAATGGAAACGGATTTTTTTTCAAAATCTTTTTGTTGAGTTTTAAATTTTACAATTGTTTCTGAAACTCAATTCAGCGAAATGTTGGTAAAAAAATTCATGCCAGATTTATCAGTTTTGTTTTGTGACCTAGAACTTACTCCCAACTATGTTTTATACAAAACAAAATATTTGTAAAGCGTCCTGAACTCGGGAAAACAATTTTGAATACTTTTTCTTATCCACTGTCTCCTTCTATAAAAAAATTAAGAGAACTTTTTTTACAGCAGAAAACAATTTCAATGTGAGTTATCGGATCATATATAAAAAGCCAGCATATTTGTTGGATCTCGCTCATATTGGTCATACTGATTGTAGTCATGGCCGTAGGAACCCTCCCTCCCCTCCCCCATGACTATCCAGAAAAAGCAATCAAGCTATTCTTGTCTACACTCGCAATTTTAATTCCCAATCAAATTTTATGATTTAGTGAGGTTATTCAAAAGAAATGATTTTTATTAAAAACTTAGGCAAAAACCTCAAAAGCTTAGCCCAGGTTCAAAATTCTGCTACAGTTTCAAAATACATTCATTCATTGATAGACATTCTGTTTGGAATAAATATTAAATTATGAATGAATGAATGAATGATACTTTTTCTTAGGGCTTGTGATATAGCTCAGTTGGCAAGTCTGTTGTCTCCTGAGTCGATGTCCACGAGTTCGGAGGTTTTAGTTCCATAATATTAAAATCAAAATTGTTATTCTGTTTTCATTTTTCGGATTTTGTATTTAGTTTAGGATTCTTGATTTTCAATTCGAATCATCATAAAAAGAAAAGATAGAATACTGCTCTGCAATACTGGCTCAAATATTGTACGGCATTTCGTTCAAAATTTTATCAATAATTTTCGAATCTCAATAGCATATTCAAAATTTTGTTTTCCGAATATGAAAAAAAAGATTGACTCTTTGTTCACCATTTAGATACGTAATTCTCAAACTTAATTCTTATGATAAGTATCTACTTAACAGAGGTTCTGACTAACGATCCAGAATTTAAAACTCAGATTTACAATCAGGTTGATCGTTCGAAACAAATTTTTTTTTTTTTTTAATTTTCAAATATTTTTTTAATTTTTTTAAAATTTTTATTATCTTTTTATTTTTTTATTTTTTTTTTATTTTTTTTTATTTTTTAAATTTTTTTTATATTTTTAATTTTTTTTATTTTTTTAAAATTGTTTTTTTTTAAATTTTTTTTTAATGTTTAATTTTATTTTTATTTTTTTGATTTGTTATTTTTTAATTTTTTTGTTTTTTTGTTTTTTTTAAATTTTTATTTTTAAATTTTAATTTTTTCATTTTTTAGTTTTTTAATTTTTTAATTTTTTAATTTTTGAATTTTAAATTTTTTAATTTTTAAATTTTTAAATTTTTTAATTTTTAAATTTTTTAATTTTTTAATTTTTTAATTTTTTAATTTTTTAATTTTTTAATTTTTTAATTTTTTAATTTTTTAATTTTTTAATTTTTTAATTTTTTAATTTTTTAATTTTTTAATTTTTTAATTTTTTAATTTTTTAATTTTTTAATTTTTTAATTTTTTAATTTTTAAATTTTTTAATTTTTTAATTTTTTAATTTTTTAATTTTATAATTTTTTAATTTTTTAATTTTTTTCATTTTTTAATTTATTAATTATTTTAATTTTTTTTATTTTTAATTCCTTTTCCTTTTTTTTTTTTTAATTTTTAAATTGTATTATTTTTTTATTTTTTATTTTAATTTTTTTTATATTTCTTTTTTAATTTTTTTTAATTTTTTTAATTTTATTTATTTTTTTTTTATTTTTTTTAATATTTTTTTAAATTTTTTATTTATTTTTCAATTGTTTTTTTTTTATTTTCATTATTTTTTTTATTTGTCTTTTTAATTTTTTTAAATTTTTTTTTATTTTTTTAATCATTTTTTTTTTCAATTTTTTTAATTTTTTTTTGTTTTTTTTTTATTATTTTGTTATTTTTTTTTTGTTCCGGATTTACAAGTCAGATAAAAAAAAAACAATAAATTCAATTTCAAACCAAATCAAAAGAATTTGAATTAAATATTCATGATTGAAGGCCTTAAACAAATTTCACTTCGTGTCTCATAGTTGAAAAATTCTGACCTGCAATTTGGTTACGGAAATTGTTTTTTTGAACATCTCAGAGATCGTATTGAAATTCGCTAACAGAATCAGAATTCAAATTTTGAATTCAGGTTCAAAATTTAGACTCCGAATAATTATTCAAAACTCAGATCAGCTCAGAAATGAGTTCAGTTTTAAAAAAATATCAAGAGTTCTTTAAAGTTAAGCATTTCAAATAGCAGAAGATCGTAGATTTATAATTTTTAATGTCAGATAAACTACGTTCGAAATTTAAACTTTGAATCACAGTCAGTTTGTTTACACAATTTAGATGAAAATCCATTATATATTTGAGTTTATTTGCAAGTATTTTTTAATGCAAAAAAACTGATTTTGATTGTTCTTTAATTATCCACAAAATTTAATTTCTGGAATCGATTTTTAATAAAAAGTATTCGCTACAATTAAACATTCTCGAAAAAAATCTGCAGGGAATGCCATTTTTTTGGTAGATTGAGTAACTTTTTAATATCGCAATTATTTCAAGAGCCATTTTTCGAACTAAAATCTTAAATTTGAATCGAGTTGCAAGAATCAAACTTGCATTGTGAAATTATAATCTCTTTGACTTTTGAAAATTAGATTTACAATTTTCATCGATTGAAAGAGTCATTTGATTTTTTTAGAGTTGGGTAGATTATCTTACTTTATTTAGGCATATTTTTTCAAACTAATTTAATGTTATCTTAATATACATATCAAATAACCTAAATCTCCCAGAATCTTTAACAAATTCGAAGATTTCAAGCAACAATTGAAATAAGTTCTCTATTTGATTACTGAATGCTTCTTTATACAATTTTTTCTAATAATTTTTATTTTTTTTAACAAACTTAGGACTTTTATTTTCAAAATTTAACTATAAACGGAAAAGCACTTAATCAAATATTTAATATTAAAACATATTTGGTTTGTGCTTTTTCAGTTAATGCACTTTTTGAGCAAAAATATCGTAGAAATAAGTCAGTAATCTAGGACCACTATTTTTTCAAAGATTTGTATTCGTTTCGTTTTTTGTTCGTGTTTTTTTTTTCAATTTTCATGTATAAAACAGGTATATAAAATATGATACACAACACTACTGAAAAAATTCTTTCGTTTGAAACACGTGACAAAGAGCAAGCTTATTTATTTATAGAGACAAATAACCAATGTAGAGTTTAAATTTAAAATTGAAATTCCACAAAAGTCCCAAGAAATATTGCCAGATTGCCCGGATATTTATCACAAATTTTAGAAAAGCATTAATTTAGCCCGGATTTATTTACTTAATTTTTCAAATCGAACAAAAAAATTCTGTTGTTTGTTTTTTTATGCGTCATAATGAAATTTTTCGAACAATTTTTATAAAAATAATTAAAAAAATTTGTAAGCCTAAAATACGATTTAAAATATGTTGTTGAGTTTTGATGAAACAATTTTTTTTCTAGTTTTTTTTTTCTAAATTTTTGTTGAGTAATTTCTGGATTTTGCCCAAATTTGTCTAGATATTGCCTGGATTTTCAGTTTTCAATTTTGAAATCAAATACCCGAATTTTGCTAGGTTTATATATAAAATACCCAGGATTTATCCGGCGCGGATAAGTGCTGAAAAAAACTCTGGCTACCTTAAATTATCGAAGTCTTAATTCTGATTAAGAATCTACATTCCGAACCCTCACTCTAAATTCTTAATTCAAATCTGAAATTGTGAAAACCTTACATCTGAGAATATGAAATTCGAACTAAGAAATCCGAAAAATGAATCTAAGAACCAAATATGAAATCGGAAGTAATAAATCTAAAACTGAAATTGAAATTTGAATATGAAATCTCTATCTAAAATCTGAAATCTATATTCTGAATCTGTACTATGAATAAATAATCTTAATTTAATTCTAAATCTTAAAACTGAAATTTAAATCTGAATTCTGAATTTCGATTTTAAATCTTCTTCGGATCTGGAATTAGGATCTGGATACTGAAACTGAATTCCTAGTCTAAAATTTGATTTTAATATGTTAATTCTGAAAGTTGAGTCTACCGTCTAAATCTTAAATCCAAATCTGAATTTTGAGTTCAATTTTTAATCTTAATACGAATTCTAAATCTGAACTAGAAAACCTGAAATCATAATGAGAATTATGAATCTGAAATCCAAGTTCCATAACCAGAATTATGAAGCATTAATTATGGTTGCGAAGTTAAAATTTTAGAAATTTCAGATTCAGAATTCTACATTCTGAATCTGAAATTTCCAATCTTCATTTTTAATTTTTTTTAATTTTATCTATGGTATCTTTCTAAATCTGAATCTGAAATCCGTTTTCAAAATCTGAGTTCAAAATTTGAATTCATGATCGGAAATGTTTGATATGAACGCTGAACTTGAATCTGAAGTCTTAATTTCAAATGTGAATCCTGAAAAGGGATTCCAAATCAGAGTTTTGGACCTCAAATCTGAAGCTGAGTTCTAAATTCGAATTCTACTTTTTAAATTCAAAATTCCTAGACGAAAACCTGAATTAAAATTCTGCATCTTAACTCTAGAAAATCCGAAATCTTATTTCTTGAATCTGCGTTCAGACACAAATCTGAGTTCGAAATTTATGTTCTGTAATGGAAATCCGAATTCTGAAATCTAATTCTGAACTCGGAATTTTAATTTTGAATCTGAATGCAAATTATGAATCTGGACCTAGGGTCGGAAATTGGTTGCTTAATCTTAAATCTGAATTCACAATTCGAATCCGGATGGAAGTTAAGTTAAAATTCGGAACTATAATAATGAAATTTGAATTTGAAATTTGTATTAGAAATGCCTTAACAAGTCCAAGTGATTGGCAGATTTCCTAATTTTTAAATACATTTGTCAATTCTAATCACTTTACGGGTTTATTGATCCTGACCTATGAGTTCATGGAAAAGTCATCAGGCATAGATGAGCACTAGTGTGGCTGCCAAATGAGTCTGTCGAATTTCGAAAACCGACCATATACAGTTTGTAGATTGGCCCAAAAAACTGACTTGTGCAAAATTTCTGCTAGATTCTACTTGATTTAGGAGTCCTCAATGAGCTCAAAATTTCGGTTTTAGAGCCTCAAAAATCACCAAAGGAATCGGAAAAATAGAAATTTTGATTTTGATGCCAAATGCATGATCTGGTGTTTTGTCAGATTTTTTTTTGCGAAAAATCGACTTTGAAGTTAAAAAAAATACAAAAGGGGGAACCAAAAAAATTTAGAAAAATTCGAAACTGAAGTTTTGATGCTAAATGACTTAGAAATGCACGAAACGTCGAGATTTGCTGTTATCTCGAAAGAAAGTTTTTGACCAAAAATCATCTTTTCTAAAGTCGTTTTTCCGAAAAACCGGTCGCAGGAAATCAATTTTTGACAAAATTTTTTTCGAGATAATACCAGATCTTGACCTTTCATGCATTTTTAAGTCATTTGGCATCAAAATTAAAATTTCAATTTTCCGATTTTTCTTCCTTTCTCTTGGAAATTTTTGAAACTTAATATTTAATTTTTGACAATTTTTTTTTCTTTCAATAACATTAAATATCGATATTTTATGCATTTTAAAATCATCTGGCATCAAAATAAAAATCTCGATTTTTTCGATTTCCTTTGGCGATTTTGGGGGTCAAAAAACCAAAACCCCCAAATCCGATTGAGTTGAAATTTTTCACAGGTCAGTTTTTTGTGCCGTTCTATAAAGTGTACATGGTCGGTTTTCAAAATTCGATCATGATTTTTTTCATACATCCTTTGCCACCCTAATGAACACGGATCTTTAAACAATTGAAGAAAAAAATATGAAATAAAATCTCCGAAGATAACACCCAAACCACTTACTCAAACAGCAATTGCAGCAGTTTCTCACGATGTTCCGTTAACGAAATTGACAAACCTATTGCGCACATCGCTCGGGTTGGTACCCATAAATTATGATGAGCAAGTCGAGTCAGTTTTTTTTTGTCTTTCATCTTTAAATGCTCCCCACGGACTTTTGGCCCACCGGCCACGGTCATCAATCGGATCCGCGCGCGATCAATCTGAGATGATGATCTTCGTCAACGGACCTGGACTTGGACACTTCACGAGTTCACGTAATTACCAACCACCGATTTCGATGATGCGATCCTTACCCGGGGCGAGATCAGGCATATTGTTTTTCGGAGGACCTAACCTAGTTTCAACCGAAACTTTCATCATTATCTGCTGGGTGCTTAAGGTCTGTCGTTTTTTTTTTGCGAGTTAATGTTCTGTTTTCTTTTGGCACAGAGCTAATCAATTTCAGCAGGAGACCTCAAATCAATCGTCGATCGATCATCGTTTTTTCTCTTTCATCCGATTTCTCATTCTTACGTAACGGCTGACTGCTTTTTCAACTACCCATGTGATAATTTGAATCAGTTTCGTCCCTCGGTCCATGTAGAAAAAAAAGTTGCACTTTTTGCTACCCCTCAGTGTGATGATTAGTTAACAATGTATTGTTCAAGCATTTCAAACTGAAAACAGTCCGGCTAGTTGCAGGTCCCATTAATTTTTTCTTCATCTCATTTGGAAAGGGTTTCTTCATACACACAGTCAATTTAATCAATTTTATCCTCCAGCTATATAGGCTAGCTAATGCGGTATCAAAAAACACCTTGTCCAACAAATCGTAAACAAAGTTGATTTGATCTACCAGATAAATTATCTTTACAGGTCCACGAAAGACCGTTCATTCTTCATAGTTCCATAACACATTAAGCATAATCTGATTTCAGCTTGTAGGTGATGTTTATCCGTTTCATCTCGCGCTTCTCCTACTGAAACAACCATCTCGGAAGTTTTGTCGTCCCCTGAGTCTGAGATCAAGTAAGGAACTTATACTATACCTCAAACGCTCCACAATCCACTAGACGTCATTCATAGAGCAGCTGAAGAGCCCCTCTGCCCATCTTCTAATGGAGAATGTCATCCATCTGCCATACTTAACGCGAGAGATAGGACGCGCAGAGATCCACTTCTACTAGCTAGTACGGTCACTGGCGGAAGGCAACCTTGGTTGGGTTCATCGACTTTGGCGGAAGATTACAACGACGCCATCTCAGTTCCAGCAACATTTTCAAAGTGGTGGGAGGGCCTTTGAACCGTTGTTGTTCGGAATTTGAAGGTTAAGTGTTAGAGTAAATAATCAGTTCCTAACTGTTTTCGATTTCCTGATCATGTTTCGGAATTTCAGTTTGGTTGTTGTCGATCATTGCTTCTTCGATTTTTTGGAAAAAATTAAACAATGAACAAATTTATGAAAAAAAATCTGAATCGATGATAATAAAAATTCAAAACAAGAAACGATGAGCTTCATGAAATTTTTTTTCTATTTACAAATGTGAAAAGCAGTGTTAGAGAAACATGTGATCCCGTCACTGGGGCATCATGCAACACTTTTCAACTTTTGGCTTCTAAAAACTGTCCACAGATAATCATGGATGGGACATGAAATCTATATAATCATAAAAATGGTTGTATTCCATTTACCCGAAAACCATTGCCCAGAATGAAAAATCACCAGAATTCCAATCGACAGAAAGGACCTTTCCCCAGACGAACCATTCCCCAGAAAAATTTTCGCCAGAATGTACCATTTCCCAGAAATTTTTTCACCAGAATGAACCATGTACCAGAAATTTTTTCGCCGAAAGGACCATTTCCCAGAAAACTGAAAACATTTATCCTTACTAGAAATTATTTAAAAAAAAGGAATTGTTACAAAAAAAATGGGGTTTCATAACTTTATTCTTTTGCGGCTAGGCCGCAACCAACGAGGATGAAGGGGCTGAGGCGGCACAAGGTCGCCGAAGCTCCCAAATCCGAGGAGGCCGCCGACCCGCCGTCGGAAGCGGCGGCCCTAAGACATTGGTATAGGTCTGCCGGGGCTTCCTAGGTCTGCGTGAAAGCTAGGGGTGATCCCTTAGCTCCGTCCGCCACGCGACAGCGTGAAGGACAAAACGTCTTTCAAGTTCGAACGCGCAGCGTGAGGAGTCGGATACCAAAACGGTTTTTTAAAGTACCATGGTAAGCATTGAATCAATTAAAGTACCCAAACCATAAACAAAGCACAATATTGGTTCTAAAATAAATTTAGTTGGAAAATTTCAAAGTCGTAGTTTCATTTAAAAAATCATTTTGAAAAAATTAATTTCGAATCATATGAAATATTCAAAAATTCATTAGAAAAAAAAACAAATAAAAATTCTAGGGGAAACAATCTGGGATTTGTGCCATTCTGGTAAATGTTCCATTCTGGGGAAAAAAATTCTGGGAAATGGTCCATTCTGGGAAAAAAAATTCTGGGGTTTGATTTCGGATATTTGTCATTCTGGGAAAAATTCATTCTGGGCAATGGTTTTCGGGTAAATGGGATACAATCATAAAAATAACTAGTTTCATTAGGTATTTATATTTCAATTTACAAAAACATGCGATTTCCACCCCACTAGGAAAAGAAGTAAGTTACAATAAACTTTGTTTTGAATGAATAATCAAATGAAAACATTTGAAAATTAATAGTTTTTGATAGATTTGTAATGTCATAGCGTATAAAGCACCAATTGCAGTAATTTTCAATTTTGATCGGATTGAAATTTTTGGAAAAAAATTTTTTTTTTCTTGAAAATAGCTTGCTTATTTTCAATTTTGGAACAAATTTGGTTCTTTTTTCATTTTTTATGTGTAGTATTTAACCTACACAAAATATCAAATATATTTGTTTTAGGAAAAATTTTGGACCCAGAATTTGTTTAAAATCAAATATTTTGAAAGAAGACTGTTATCAAAGATCGCTTTTGCGTAACCTCTAAATATGATTTTTTTTAGTTGGCCCCATACAAAAGATTGTTCTCCACATCCCAATCTAACATTTGGAGGGTGAACCCCTAGATTCACAGACATTATGAAATTTTTGGACACCCTTATACAGGTGCTGCATACATTTAGGAGTAAAAAATTCTACAAAAATATTTACTAGCTGGAACCATAAAAATTGATTTTAACATGGACGTAACTTTGAAATTAACAAACGCGTGATGTAAAACAATCATATTCCGGCATTCGGAATTTGCATTTTGATGCATTTTAGCCCAGACTGGTAACTAAATTATAATAATGTTTATATAAAAAATTGATGATTGTCCGATATAAATTTTTACGGCTTCAGTGTTTAAGTAGGATAATAAAAGCAATATAAAGTTTGTAGGTGATATTAATTAGCCAAACCGTCATACTGGGTAACGTTTCTTACGGCATCGAAATATGTTAAAATTTGTTCATCTATTGCTCGATTTTTTAATTTTTCTATGAGAAACAAAAACTAAAAAAAACTATCTCACGATCGATATGAGAAACTATGTTATCATCATTTGGTTATCATTAGATGATAACTTTGTTACATTATATTGAAATAAAAATTGAAAAAGTGTAGTGGCATACAAATTTAGCATCTGACCCTGCTGTTGCATCCCGTTTGACGGTATCAAAGAAAAAAAGAATATAAGCCGTAAATATCATAAATTTTCGAAAAACATAAAACCGCTCATCGGCAGAACTTGAACCCGCGATCTCTAATATTTCCCATCACCTTCGAAATTGTGATCATTTTCAGGTACGAAGATGAACCAAGACGAATTCAAAACATTCGATTTTATTTTTTTTTTATGTTTTAACTAATGATGAAACTGTGTTATGCCGATCAAAAAACGAGACCCACTCAAATCTTTAAAAAATCTGAATGATTACTTTCAAAAGAGATTCAATAGTTAAAATATTGATTTTGAACTTCTATTGAACGAAAATTTAAATTAAATAATTATTTATATGAGAGCAGGAGAAAAAGTAAGATATAATCCAGGTTCTCAAAACTATTTGTATTTTTGAGATTGAAAAAAATGGACTATGACTTAAACCCATTGAAAAAATTGAATTTTTTAGCAAAACTGTAATTTTTCAAAGTTGTTTTTATTTGACGGGATTAAATCATGAACCAACTTTCTCTAGACTTCCTATAAAATCACCTGATTTGGAATTCTTTGATGTCTTTTTGGCTTTCGGTGAAACATGGGTACTTTAATTAAAGCTATAAACTTTGGTAAAAAAAAAGAATACATTCCAAATTTGGATCATTCGTTTATAAAAATTTTGGATTCAAAATCAATTCTTTTATTCAGACGCAGCATTTCGATTCAAAATAAGATATAACCTTAACGCATTAAAGTTGAAAACTGATTTGGAATGCTCTCTGACATCTGACTCTGAATATAATTCATTTCCTATTCTATAACTTGAGCTCTTAGTTTAGATTAAAAACTTATATGAAATTTCTAAATAACGAATTAAAACTGTTATTTTTTTTAAATTTCTGTTAATTATGATTGTTATTATTTTAGCTAAATTTGAATTTCGAAAACCCCTTGATCGAGTCCTTCACACGGGACTCGTCCATGAAAAGGGGTTTTCGAAATTATGATTTAGCTAAAACTAATAACAAAACCTAAAATGCATACTAATTAAGAAAACTGATTCCTCAAATCATTTTCCTACTTGTGACCATCACAAAACCATGAAAACATGTATGAATTTGACTGCTACAACTTAAAATAAATAAGAATCAAAGTTTCAATATATGCTGTTTCCGGTCAGTCATTTATAAATAATTCTGAAATAGTAATTTCTTAATTAAAATAAATTAAATTAAAAACCAGCTAAGAATAATAATAATACCAAAAATGCACAACAAACAAGCTTATTGATTTCTAAAACCATTACTTTTACTTACAGACACGTATGCCATAAGAATGGTAAAATGTCTTTATTAAAAAAAAAAAAAGAATAATTACTTTTACTTAAAAAATCCAAGACTGATACTGATAGCCATTTAAAACCTTAAAAAAATCAACTTAAACAGTCGCTCTATTCATAAAAAAAACCTATTTTCTTATTCATGTATGACCACCACTGATGCTAGAATAAAAAAAAAAGAAATAAATAAAATCAATCAGAATCAATGTTTAAAATTATTGCGATTTTCGGTAAATTATTAATAAATTATTCTTAATGATGATCCATATTCTAAATAGGAAATTTTTTAGCAAATATATTTTAAGCAGTCTGGTTTACAAATTTAAAATCAATATTCAGAAACAGCTGAATGGAAATTTCGAATAAAACCAGAATTTAAACCTTCGGACATAAGAACCAGTGCTCGGAAATAGAGAATAGAAAATATAACACCAGATTTCAAAAGAAATTAAACTTAATTGTAAAATAAATTTCAAACTTCAGTTCATCATCGAAAGCTTAAACTGACAATGTACAGGTTGGATAATGGATGATTTCTTGAATGATCAATAAGAAACTGATAGAAATATAAATAAGGAATAAGGAAAGCATGAAGCATATACTTATTTGTTGCACATTAAAACTTTGATTTACAGCTGCTATACTGAATCAAGGATTATTTAAAAAAATCGTCGAATCAAGGAAGATAATATAAAATAATGAAAAACAGTGAAACACATTTAATTTTCGAGCGCGAGTTTTGTAGTTTTAAATTTTAGACTCTGAATATTTTGTCGTCTTCTTTTGGAATATTGGGTCCTAGGACAAAATAAAGAAATTATGTTTTTCTTATCAAAAATTTAGATTTATAAGCTTCTAAGAAGATTATTTTCTCAAACATAAAAGTTCAGAATTTAAAAACAAAGACAAAAATTTTTAAAATATTACAAAACATTTAAAAAGTCTGACTTAAAAAAATCGGTAAAACTAAAAAAGCGATTCTATAAAATTCGGTAAATGAGTTTGGAAATTAAAACATAATATGTTAATGAAATAGATAAGTTTTTTTAACAATTAGGAAGGAATTTTTTCAATAAATACATCTTGACATTTTAGATAATAAGTTAAAAAAATGTATTGATTACTCACTGAAACAGTATTTTGGAACCTATGACTTCAAAAGTTTGGTAGATTTTAGCATCCTGAACTTTTATTTTTTGTTAGACTTTGTCAGATCACCTCAAATTTTGATGATAAAATGAAGTTGGGTTGAATTTTTAATGAAATGAATCATTGATAACAGATGAACTAACACCTTTTTAAGAAATAAAATAACAGATCCTAAATTTGTTTATTATCTTATTTAATTAAGGGATAATATTTTGATGGTTGTAATGAAAAAGGATCTTAACAATTCAAATTTTACAGATTTTAAAAATTTTAAATGAATTATCAATCGTATTGCTGACGTTAGTGAAGAAAGTTTGAAAAAAAAAAGAGATTATATTGCATTCAGCCAAATTAGTAAAATCCTGCAAAACAATTTGATGCCTGCTTTAAAAGATATCTTAAATTCAATTAAATAAAATACTTAAAATACATGGTTAAACACTTTTAAAAAAATCGTTGAAGCTCCCGTATTTTACTAAATGAGATAAAGGAAACAAATAGAAGATCTATTTAAATTTTTTCGCAGAAGTTAAAAGTACTCGAGGTCCTGAGGAAAGTTGTTATTAGTTAAAACCTTTATTGAAATTTTTAAGGTTTTGTCCGAAAATGCACAACATTTTTGAATGATTTTTACCTATTTTCAAAAGGTAAATTCAAAATAAAAGCTGATAGAAAAATACTAATTAAATATTTAAGTTAATAGAACCAAAATAAATCAAAATAAGTTCTTAAATTTTTTGCATTTAGAAAAAATGCTAATTTTGTTGCCTTGTGTAATTTATCAAAACTGAGAAGAACAGGAAAGACAAAAATTCAATTGAGTCTGAAAATTGTTTTTGAAAAATATTGCATTTTAGCCTATGACTTGTAATGAAGTAAATGATTCTTTAATAAATGATGAATTTTGAAGTTCAAATAATTGGTTTCAGATTCTGAACTTATTTTTATTACATTTACTAGCTGATCCCATACGAACTCCGTTTCGCATTCAACTTGGAATATGACATGAACAGTTTGTATGAAAGTCAATTGCAAGCATTTTCCAGATGCACTACTGAAATCATTATAAAATAATAATTGCAAAAATATTGGACGATCACTTTGTCTGTCGTCTGCTACTAAATTTGAAAACAGGAATCAATTGACCGTGCCAAAAACTCCATGTATAAATTTCGACTCAATCGTTGCATAACAACGCAATTATTGCCAAAAAGCTAAACCCCTTTCGGAGGCCTCTTATACAATCATTGATATCTGAAATCGATTGCCTTAACTCAAAACTCCCGTATGCAAATTTTCAAAACAATCCATTGTATAATAACGTCAATATTGCTAAAAATAGTGAAAAGTTGATTTTAATGAACGACTCGAAAACATTTGACATCTGAAATCGATAACTCGTCCCTGAAAACTACCGTGTGCAAAATTTCATCCCAATCCGATGTATAATAACGACAATATTGCATGAACAGTAAATAGTTAATATGGACGAACCCTGATTTTAGCTCGGATAAGTGAAATCAGTTGTTTGTCCCTTATAACTCCTATGTGCAAATTTTCATCCCAATCCGATGTATAAAAACGTCGTTATCACTAAAATACTGAAAATTTAATATGGACGACCCCTTTTGCCGGCCGCTTACACTGAATTTGATACCTCAAATCGATGGCACGTCACTCAAAACTATTGTGTACCAATTTTCATCTGAATACGATGTATAATGACGTAAATATCGCAAAAACAGCGAACAGTTAATATGGACGACCCCTTTGGCCGACTCCTTACAAAAAATTTGACACCTAAAATCGATTGCTCGTCTTTCAAAACACTCATGTGCTAAATTTTCAACTCGATCCGACGAAAAGTAACGTCAATATCGCGAAACCAATATTTGTTTTCTATGGATGACCCCCATCAGGTTCATCCAAAAATCTAAAAACATTTTTCATCATTCCTGGTCCTAATGAGCATCCATGCCAAATTTCAGACCTCTAGCTCTTAAGACGACTGAGTCTATAGAGGACAAACAAACAAACAAACAAACAAACATACAGAAATAGCTTTTTATATATATATAGATTAGCTGACCCGGTAAACTTCGTTTTACCTTTTACTTAGTAAATCGTTGGAAAATGTTTCACTTCATCTATACATCTCTCACCTCTTCGAGCTCGTGAATCGATTTTCATGAAAATCGTCAAAAAAATTTTCGAGTTGTGTCTCATTTAAAAATGATTTGGATGGGAGTCCTCTTCCATAAAAAGTGAGATTTTTGAGGGTATTATACAAACCATCTCTGATACCCTCAGATACCAAATTTTAACTTCATTCCGACCGTTCGTTCATACGTGATGATGCTACAAAGAAAACATCTCCATTTTAACATATAAGATATTTTTGTTTTCCTTTAAATTAAATACAGTGATGAAAATATATTGTCTTTCCAAATAAATTGATTTCAAAGGATTTTTAAGTCTTGAACTCGAAACTGGCATTGAATTTTGTCTTTGAAAATTTTTATCTTTTTCTTAAGAACCACTTTGATCACTTATGCTTTTTTTCCATTTTGTAACCCCTGGATCTTAACTGACTTGTTTGCATGCCAAGTACGTTTCGACAATTTATTGCAAATTCTCATTACGGAGTCTCATTCTTCTTCAAGTATGACCTTAAATCTGCCCTTCGAGATAGTTCTACAAACCGCCTTAAATTTAACAATTTCTAATGGAGTTTAAAGTGATCGATTATCCCTCTCGAGGGAGTGCATGTTGTTAAATAGTTTCATCGTTTAAAAAGCACCTTTTTGAAGAAATTTTTAGCACCCTGGAGCTTCAAAAGTAATCTTTTCTGAAGGTACGTTCGACCAGTTCGAGCAATCATCATAAGTGGGCAATCCGCACTCAATTATTCCCAAAAGCCCAACATCTCACGGGGTCTTGTTTGAGAAAAAAGCATAACCTTCAATTGAAATTACACCAAATTTTCGGGTGGCCATCGCCTTTTGGCGATTGTCCTCTGAGCTCACACAGTGGGTTTTATAACTTTTGAACTCACTCGGTCCACTCAAAAGTGTATAGGTATTGCCTAAAGGGTCGATTTTGAGAAGGGGTGAAAGTTAAAGTTATGAGCAGCTGTGGTAATCTGGAGCGCCATTCATGCAGTTTATTTCAGCACTTTATATGGTTTTTGACTCGCATTGTTGACGTTTAAGCGAGTCTTAATATTCACAAATTTACGTAAGCTTTTGCAAACCATCAACATTTTGATCATCATCATCATCATCATCCGCAACTCGAATGCTTTAGGTTCGGTGATTTTTGGACTCTAAAGCACTTGAAACGTCCCACGGATATAAGTACGAGGATGATCATAATTTGATGGATTACGGTCGTAAATTATGAGCGCAAGTGCCGTTCCGTTGCAGAAGGTACCTACATAGTTGTGATGTCCCATTTAAAAGGTACCGGCAGTTTAAATCGTACTAGGTAAAATCAGATAAGTTGAGACTCACTAGAAAGACATACTTGATACATACTACTAATGTATGGTTTGTTCGTAACTCTTTAAGCTCATAAATAAGTGCAAGACTTTTGTTGTGAAAGAGTACGCTTCACAACCCATTTGACACATTTTTATTTGTGCCAATTTTGAAACTTGCAATTTTTTCCATAACTGTACACGTATGTACGAGATGTACATATCTAAGTTTAAAGTCTTAAAATCGGACTTATTTCCGAGTTTTATTTTTGACGCAAAACTGCATTTCAAAACAGTAAAATTCAATCTAATCATCAAAGTCCCAGATTTTTTCTTACAAATTTTTTCAATACATATTCATTAAATCATTTCAATAAATGAAGATGAACATTTTTAATTATGTTAGATAACAATCAAATACAAATTTTAAAAATTATCATTATATTATTTTTCGTAGATTTAATTTTTATCGTTAGATGTTGATTTCTGTTATTGTATTTCAAGTTTTGATTCGTTTACTTAATCAACATTTTTTGATATATTGGATTCAAATTGATGATATGAAAAACAACAAATTTAGTAAGACTCAATTGAAAAAAAAATCTATTTAAAGTTATTCCTTATTACTCCTGGCAGGAAATAAAAGAATACTAACTGCTATGAAAAAAGTCCAAACACTCTTATCCTGATTTTAAAAGGGAAATTTTAGCCGCCATTTAAGTTCATGTTTTCCGAGCTCAGATTCACAGTTCAGCATAAAAAATTTAAGTTGAAATGCAAGAATAATAAATTAAATTTTAAGTTTCGTTTCTCAGAAAGGGTAAAAATCATAATTTTATTCATAAGAAAGAATCAGATTCAAAATAATCTATAATAATGATTAATTAAACTCGTAACTGATCTCACCGCCGACCGTGGCCTAGAGGATAGCGTTCAAGTCTTTCAAACCAGAGGTCATGAGATCGAATCCCGGTCACGGCATACATAGTATACTTTCTGTTAGTCGGTGGTTTTAGCATTTGTAAGATGCTTGCCATCTTATCCTTGAAAGACGTACGCCTTAGAGTTTAGTGAATAAGCTCTTCAAAGAAACATGAAGTTTCACTGAGATCCTATATGTGTGTGTGATGGAATTAAATGGCCGAAACTATTTTCAGCATTTTATTTATCTCACTCACTTTTTTTAAATAAACCAAAAAAAAACATCAAGAATAGAATTTAAACCTGCTAAACACTGATTTTTAAATGATAGTTTTTTTTTAGTTTTATAAAATTATCTGTCCAAATGTGTGCACAAGAGATTTTATAAAAATTCTGCAAAAGTTTATTGATAGTTATCAGTGATTTTTTTGTGCTTGTGTACATCCTTCATTTCTATAATTGAAATAATTCAATCCCATTTTTCTTCTGACATAAACATTCCTGCTTTCTGCTTGAGAGTTGTCGATTGCTTTAGTCATCTTTTTGTTTCTAGAATTCCTATGCGTTTTCTACGCATTCAAATTTAGCTATGAATTATTTTGAAAGTAGGGGGGATAAGGGACTTCTCTTTTCAACGAAAATACGAGTTCTCTCATAAAAATTTTCATGAGGAACAGTTTTGAAGTTCCAATAGTATTAATTTTTCAGCTAGAAAATAAATCTCCTTATCATTTACAGAAGTACTAAAAAAACAATTTCCTGCCAATATTTCTAATTATTAAAGAAAATGGCAAACTTACTTGTAAATTAACAGATTCGTGATTGTGACGACAAAGTTTGTACCAGTATTAGAGCAGGGCTGCCTTGACATTCCCTACTTTAAATATTCCATGCATTACTTCCTATTTTTAAATAAATTTATAAATAATCAGAAAATCTTCACCATTAAACTTGTAAAATTTTCATAAATTCTAAATATTTTTGGTCGTTTCAAAATTACTAGGGTAAGATTGCCCATGTCGTTTTTTTTTCATAAATATGCTAATCTTTTGCTTCGAATGATGTTCTTCTTCATTTTTTATTGCGGCAACAAGCTTTTCTTTCATTTCTTAGGTGAAAATATCATTATATCCACTTTAATTCTGGGAAACAGAATGATAAATCAAATCTTTCCTAAAACTTGTAATTTTGAAGCTGTAGCTTTTCGCGTTTCCAGTCGATAGCACTTTCGGATGACTAAAAGTGTTTTTTTTTTTAATTTCATTTAAAGTCAACTTGGTTCTTAAATGATTGTTAGCGCTGTATATAGCCTTAATACTTAACTAGTGTGTTCTGTACAGTTTTCCCAAATACACTTAACTAATATTTATCACAGTCGTTTTCTCCATACAATGAAAAGGCGACAGCATCAGCATCCTCTAACGGACAAAATGGAGGCTCTCATTTATGAAATTCCAGTAACTTGTGTTAGTGTGTATTCCGGAGACGACTTTATCATGGATGCCATTTATATCTGGCAATAACTGGGAATTAATAAAATAATATAAAAAAAAATAATTTACCACTTTTCAAAGCTCTATCATGGCAAAAGTTTGTGTTCAATGCCCATAATTTTTGAACCAGGTTCTCGGTTACAAATGATTGCCGAAGATCCCGTACCAAAGAAAAACAGGAGGTTAACAATTTTACATTAAAGAGTCAAATTTGCATCATTATTTTTTTTATGGACGTTGGCAAGTTTTCAAGTAAGATCAAGAGTAATGGACTTCTTGTTAATTTTCATGTATTTTTTAAGATTGTGGATTTGTAAAACTTGGATGTGGATACGAGAAACTTTAGACACGTGTAAATCTTTCGAATCACTTGAAAGATGTGTAGTTATTCATTACTTGCACTTAAAAATTCCAAATGGCTGGTGCGAATTTAGGATTGGATACAGATGAAGACATAATTAAAATAAACAAATTTTTCAAATAGGTACTTTAAATTAAAAATAGCTTATGCGTCTCCAACGAGCATAAACAAACATAAATCCTTCTCCTGTAAAATTAAATAAAAGCGATTCTGACTTACGCCAAATTAATCTCAACATATACAGTACCGTTCATAATTGTATAGAAATTGGAAGCAAGCTCACTGTTACTTCGACTTTGAACTTCCATAACTTTTTACTCTGATGATATTTTTTGATCAACTTTTTTGTGTTAGATAGATCAACTATCATACTATTATAACACAAATTTTGAGCTTTCTGGAGTTTGTATGGCCAGAGATACAGTAATTCTACGAAAATCGGACTTTTTGGACTTTTCTCGTTCAAACTGCAATATCTCTGAAACTATGCAACATTTTTTATTGAAAATTTGCACAATGATTGTTGAGATATGAAGCTAGCATGTCTGAATTTTTCGAAAAATTCTATCGATGAGATCAAAAGTTACGCGAGGTGCAATATTTCAGGCATGAACCTTGAAATGCGATTTCTATAGAATTTTGGACGTTTTTTTTTCATAGGAAAATCACATTCTCTGTTTAACAACCAGTAACTTAACAACCAGTCCTTAAAAATCAGGACACCTGGCACCTCTGACAAAGCTCCAAAAGAAAATCACAGTGTAATACTTCCATTTCTGTCGCCAGATAGCGCTATTCGTGTCTCCCGTTTTCTCGTTAAGTAATTTATATCGGAAATAGCATACCTGGTTTTCCCCTACATCGTTTCCCAGGCATTTAAATAGGACGCTTTTCGTATAAATTTTTTGAATTTCACCTTTTCCCAATCTATGGAATACACAGTTGAATTCCGATGCATGTGCGGCTACACTGGATTCATTGGATCTGATGTTCCCTAAGGCGTTTTTATGCTCCTTTATCCGTGTTTCAAATTTGCGCCTTGTTTGGACAATATAGACTGAATTTTTCTTTCGGGGGTACCTTGTTTTTCAGTAAAACCGTACGATCTTTTAGGGTGTTGGAACTTACGTTATTTTTCAGTAAAAACATACGATCTTTTAGGGTTTTGGAACTTACAAGTGGCAAACCATGGCTGGAAAAAATCTTCCGAATACCATTAGTTCATAGTGCGGCACGTTACCCAAACATACGGGAAAATTGTGCCTAAAAATCTTCGTGAAATGAATATCTTCAATTTGTACATAGTGAATCAAGAGCTAATTTAAAACTTGAACAAAAAAAAATTAGATCTTTGGAAACCAAATTCAATTTTCAGAGTTGAAACAAAACAGAAAAAAAATTAGAAGGAATTTGATACGATGAATTTAGGAACGAGTATGTCAAATTTCAAAACAATATGATTTAACAGCTAGCACATACCATCTACTATAAAACAATCAGATCAGTCCTTACAAATGTTTTGCATTTATTTCCTAAATGTCGGCTTCCCGATTTCGTATCTACTGTAAATTTGATTCAAAAAATCAAATTTAAAGTAAATATAGCAAAACTACTTAAAATTGAACCACTTTCTTGAACGCCTATGGGGCAACATGGCAGATGAATGTTAAATCACATCCAAACAAAAATTGAGAAAGATAGAACCCAAACAAGAGGCGTCGTCATTGCAAAGATCGTTCATAAATTATTCGCGCCGCATAGAACGTCACCGCCAAGTCAATAAAAGATAAATCATCGACATGTATGAATAGCTAGAGCTACCACTTCCTGGCTGTGGCGCGGCGAATCGATTCATGTGAATGTTCCCCGGCCAGTGTATCGGATCGATTCCCATCCCCCGCGCAATACCCATATGGTAGGTATCTACAAGTAGATATCTCTGAATACCGGTCAACGCCATTGAACCGTGTCATGGTCACGTGGCCCTCTGGCTGCCATCTTCATCATCCGCCACACGTTATCGATATGTCGACGGACGAATGTGTGTGAATTGTTAACCTACTGGTACTGACTGTGGTACTGATTCAACTAAACAGCCGCATCATTCGCAATTCCCGATCACATTTTCATCACCGGAACATCACTGAAGATGTTACCGAGTCGTAGGTTAAGTGGGCATGTTATCGGTTTTAATTGTAACTATTGCTTTGAGAATTTTTTTTTTCATTTTCGGAGAGCTCACAAGCTTAGTTCTTTAAATTGTATGGTTTCCGAAAAAAAATCCGAATTTTGGTACCGATACCATAGAACTCGCGAAATCCGTGTGTGCAATCCTCTAACTGAGCGCGGAATTCGTCGCGGTTTCTTCAACCAACTAACACCAGGTAGTAGGATGAAGTGCTCAGACGCCGACTGACCCCACGTAACAAGTTGCCATTATCGAACCAGAAACGTGTAAAATAATTGCAACAACCTTACGGAATTGATTATCCGCGCCTCGAACTCAACGTGCAAAAGTTGATGTAGGTAGGATAACTAGTGGAATCGTCCATCCGTGGTCGAGATGAGATGTGATGAAGAAAGCATTGGAAGTGCCCAATTTGGACCCGGCCAGAGAAGAAGACTCAACCGATGACCGGACTCTGTTGGTCTTGTGCCATCTGTCTGAATGATTGAATTCTTTGTCGCGAATCTCTACCCCAGAGTCGTATCGAATTACATAAATAGTCTGACACTATAAGAGACAGATACAGCAGAAAAAAAATCACATCAACGATCACGATCGCTTCGTTGTTTTATTCACGAACCAAGGCGTGGCGCGCAGTGCAGTAAGGTGACCTATTGGTACATTAACCCATACACGGATTGACTTGGTATCACATAGGAGAGGCCATCAACTTTAGACTGGGCAGGAAGGTATAGACGAGCAACTGGCAGACGGATGTTAAACTATGACTTTAATGGGCAATCAATGAAAACTGAACGAAGAGGAATTCTTCTGAAATCAACAATTTGAGCTTCAAATAATACTCTTTTTTTGTTTCCATTATAGTCGTCTCACAAAGGACCAGTAAAGTTTTCGCCAGATTTGGCATGCTGCCACTACAACTAGGAGGCACTACAGATGTATTTGGGCCAACGGGTGGATTTTGTCGAAAAGGACATCAACCCACCCAACTGCCCTCAATTCCGCCCTTTCGAAAAATTTTGGGCAATTGTCAAGCAGAAGATGAAGAAAATGGTAGGACGACTCGGGAAGCAACAGAGATGAAGAGATTGTCGAACAAAATGGCCGTTAAGGGCAGTGAATAGGGTGTCCAAACTATAATGAGTGGTTCTAGACGAAAAGTTCGAAATTTCATCAAAACAACATCGAAATAATTTTTTTCTTATTTTTTCTTTAAAGTGCAATAAAAACCCTACATTTTGATTACAAAACATTTCTATTACGTTTATATAGCTCCGAGAAAAACCCTGTTTAATGCATACAGATTTTGCGTGATCCTTGCTTTCTAAGCAGCATTTAAAAAAAATCGTTACTCAATCCTATCACAGCGAGATATTCATGTCTCATTCAGTTATAGTTTTGATATGAGTTTTGTTGTTTAGGTTTTTTCAATCAGAATTATATCTACTTTTGATAGAAACAATTTATCAAATGCACTTCTGAGAGCATTAAGATAAAATTTATTGATTAACCTATATGAATGAAAATAATAATTCTTTATACATGGTTTCATTTATATTTTCAATCTGTATACTTTATTTGACAGAATTATGAGTCCAAAGAAAATGGCTGAAGAGTACTGTTGATTTTCTCTGTCTTGATCTGCCTGCTTTGTTAGATTTTTGTTGCCTATATTTTCAGTATTCCCACCTTAATTCCGATAATCTTATTCCAATTCATTTTAATTTCAATTCATCAGGTAAACATTTATGCATTCCAATTCATCTGAATGACACTCGAAGTCTGCACGTATCCTTTTTAAAATTCCAACAGTCCGATTCCAAATCATCAAGTAAACCTGTAGAAATTCTCATTGTTCAATTTCAATTCACGCAAACAGCTTCCTGATTCCCGTCCGCACATTTCCATTGTAAGTTCATAATTCATAATTCAAATTTAGCTTGAATCAAAAACAATACCAAGAATGCACAATAAATCCTGAAAGTCAGAAAAAATATAAAAAATTTTAAATTCCATGTTTTGTTGTAAATTAGGAAAAAAAAACCAGTTCAGAAGCATTGAAATTTTGATTTAATCCTCTAGAACCCAATTTATTTTGCCAAAAAATTCACAGAAGCTTAGTTTTATGATTACGAACAACTTTATAAGCACACTCCAACCAATTTTTTCTGAATTTTTTAACACGTTAAGACTGATTCAAAGCTGTATTTTTATATAAATTTTGTTGAAATTGTGCCACAAATAACATAAATATTTTAACTTGTAAGAAAAGTGATTATTAGGTATATTTTTCGTATTGTTATCGTTGTTTCCCAACCCCGCCTTAAGACGAGGTTTATGTTTCATCTAACTAAGGTTTTTGTTTCTCAAAAAATCAATCAAGAATGGTGGTAACTCTTGAACCTTATTGCCAATCAATTCTTTAGATAGAAAAAAACATGCATCGAGGGTTTCTGAGGCCGCCAAATTTGAGATTTCTCGAGAAATAATCCGATTTTTAGTTTTCTCATGTTTTTAAGCTTCTCTTAGCTGTAGCTTTTGACAACTGCTAGTCAAACAGTTATCATTCATTTGTATGGATTGTTATATAAACTTTTTTTGAAACATTCTGCGCAAAATTTAAGTATAAAATTAATAAGTTAAATTGCAAGCATCATTTTTGAAACTTTTCAAAGATTAACTAAAAAATCATGATCGATTCAAAAAAGATGATTTGAAATAATGAAAAAAAAAAATGAAAAGTTTATATACTTTCAAGTGCAGTTTAAACAGTTGAAAATTTAAAGCTATGAATATTTCTTTTCCTCCAATTGGAAATATTGACAAGGACGAAGGGTAGAAATTGTGTTCTTCTTTTTGAAATTTTAGTGAGATTATGTTTTCTAAAATCAAAAATTCAGAATTTAAGAACAAAGTCAAATTTATTATGAAATGCTTCAAAAATTTTAAATAATTTGACTGGTATGCGGTCAATTTATTTGAAAATTTAAAAATCTTTGCTTAAAAATTTACTCAAAATATGAAAACCAAAAAGATTCAGTCAGGTATCAGTATCAGAATGGGGGTAGGCTTAATAGCGGCACGTTATCCAAACATACGGGAAAATTGTGCCTAGCCTTTTTTATCCAAGATTTCATCATTTACCTGAGAAACCTGAAAAACCTATAAAAGGAAGAAATAAATTCAATCTATTTAAGATGGCATAAAGCCTTTCCACTAGGGATTATTAGCATTAAAGTTTTTTTCTACATTCGGTAAGGAATGATAGAATGTTTTTTAAGTTTAATTTCTTAAACTCAGATTCGCTTAAAGCGTAAGATCCCAGAGTACGAAAACGTAGTCTGGCAAATGAGGGACAGTTACATATAAGATGGAAGGGATCTTCCACATCTGATTCACAACTACCACATACTGGAGATTCAGCACGCTGAATGTTGTGCATGTGATAGTTGAGTTTACAATGACCGGAGAGTGCTCTGATCAAGATGCTGCAATGAGATTTATTTAAAGTTAATAAGTAACTCGATATGATTGGAGATGGTTTTTCTAAAAATAATTTAGTTTGACGACAAGTGTCCAACTCTTCCCAGTATCGTTCATGCTGGTTAGAGGACCAAGTTTGAATTTGGTTTCTGAACCAACATGGTGATATTGGGACAGCCGGCTCTGGTCCGTAAAATTCCTTTTCCGACCCAGCTCTAGCGAGTTCGTCGGCGCATTCGTTTCCAAAAATTCCCTTATGTCCGGGTACCCATAGAAGGTTTAATCCATTGCCTTCAGCAAGTTCTTCGATTGCTTTCCGGCATGCGATTACCAGTTTTGATCTAGAACTGGAAGCACTGAGTGATTTGATAGCTGCTTGGCTATCTGAACAGAAATAAATTGTTCTGAACATAATTTTCTTTTGAAGTGCAATTTGCACTCCATACATAATAGCATATAGCTCAGCCTAAAAGACTGTACAATATTTTCCTAGAGGTTGAGCATATTCTATGTTCAACTCGTGACAGTAAATTCCTGCACCTGCACGGCCGTTTGATAATGAACCGTCAGTATAGAATACAATATGAGAGGACATTTGGTCCTCTACGAAACCTGATAACCATTCTTGAGGAGAAGGAAATTTGACTTTAAACCCCATGTAGGGAAAACTACTCGAGAGTGTTAAATCGTTTGGCGCTAGATTAAACTTGTTTAATCTAACTAATTCAGGCCACACATTTGTATGACTCGATGATCTTTCGATATTTCCTGACAGCCAGAGACCAACTGCCTGTAGACGAAAAGCACATGAGAAGGCTTCCTGTTTTAGGAACAAGTGTAGAGGTTTGATAGAAAACAGAGCCTCTAGTGCTGCAGTAGGAGTTGTAGTGAACGATCCGGACATCCCCAAAAGACACATTCTTTGAAGGTGATTTAGTTTAGTCCGAACTGTTGCAACTTCTCCTTTCTGCCACCACACTAGACACCCATAGGCCAGAATTGGTCTTACTATTGTGGAGTAAATCCAGTTAATATGTTTGGGTTTGAGTCCCCAGTTTTTTCCGATTGCACGTCGGCATTGCCCGAAGGCCATGCATGCTTTTTTGATTCTGAATTCGATGTGATCAGACCAGTTTAATTTGGAGTCAAGAATGACACCCAAATATTTAACTTGATCAGACACGGTGATTTCGGAACCATAAAACAGCAGAGGGCGCACCCCGCGGGTGATACGTTTTTTAGTAAATAATACAATATTAGTTTTTAGAGGATTAACTGACAGTTCTACATGAGAACACCATCGTTCAACAGAGCGCAGAGCTTGTTGCATTATATCAAATAATGTGCTTATGCACAAACCTCTTACCAGCAGAAGATAATCATCTGCGAATCCATAGGTTAGTATTCCACGGTCATTGAGTTTTCTCAACAAGCCGTCTGCAACTAGGTTCCACAAAAGGGGTGATAGTACACCTCCTTGTGGGCAACCACGTGTGCTAACTTTTGTTATTGAAGCCTGTCTTAAAGACGAATGAAGATTCCTGTTACTTAGCATTGCGCTAATCCAGTTAGTTATAACACTAGGCACTCCATGAAGTAGTGCCGCATCCATTATTGATGTAAACGAGACATTATCAAATGCTCCTTCTATGTCTAGAAATGCTCCTAGACATGATTCTTTCTGTGAAAAACTATTTTCAATATTATGTACTACGTTGTGCAGAAGAGTTAATGTTGATTTTCCTGTTTGGTATGCATGTTGTGTCGCATTAAGCGGATGTTGGACAAGGCATTCTTGCCTGATATGATGATCAATTAAACGTTCAAGTGCTTTTAATAGAAATGAACTTAGACTAATAGGACGAAAGCTTTTGGCTTCGTCGTATGATGATCGTCCCCCTTTAGGGATGAATTTCACGGCTATCTGCCGCCAAAGTTTAGGAATATATTCATGAGCAAAACTGCTTATCATTATTTTTCTTAATATGTGTTTGAAATGATCGAAACCTTTTTGAAGCAAAACTGGAAATAAACCGTCACTTCCAGGAGATTTGTATTGAGCAAAACCATCGATTGCCCATTTGATCGATTCTGTAGTAACTATTTTCCGAGCAAAATGCAAGGAATCTAGATTTCCAGAAAAGAACTCAGGCTCTATCGATGAATCTTGATCAACACATCCTGGAAAGTGAGTATTGAATAGACAACTTAATGTTTCTTCGTCGTTTGATGTATAATCACCACTAGGGGTTTTAAGGTATGAAACCTGATAATCTTTTGATTTGGCTAAGACTTTATTAAACCTACTTGCTTCGTGCAAGCTTGAAATGTTTGTGCAGTAGCTCTGCCAACTTGAGCGTTCGGCAGCTCTTGTTGCTTTCCGGTAAGCTCTGCGAGCCAACTTGAAAGCATCAAAACCTTCCGTGCGCCTTCGGTTCCAAGAGCGTCTGCAGTTTTTCCGTAATTTACTGAGATTTGAGTTCCACCATGGTGTACTGTTTTTGTTGAATTTCAACGTTCGTAAGGGACACGCTTCTTCATAAGAATTTAAAATAATTTCGGTGGTTTTTGCAACCACTTCATCCAACTCAGAAGGAGTAGTAATTTCAGGTGTATATCCATGAAATTTAGTAGCAAGATGCTCCAAATATAGGTCCCAATTAGTTGTTCTTGGGTTTCTGAATGTAATTGTTTCTAAAAACTCACCTGAGTGTTCAAAATAGATAAACCTGTGGTCAGAAATCGATTCTTCGTTAGGCACATGCCAATTTGAAATTTCCTGAGAAATTGTTCTAGAACAAAGTGTGATGTCAATCACCTCTTCTCTGTCACACCTAACAAAAGTTGGTTTATTTCCTACATTTAGAATTTCTAAATCAGTGCTGCTTAAATATTCCATAAAATTTAAGCCTCTCAGATTGATATCTGAGCTACCCCATACAAAATGATGGGCATTGGCATCACAGCCAATTACAAGCGGTATATTTTGTGATTCACAGAATGAAATGACATTTTTTAAATCATCCGTAGGGGATGATTGTTCATATGGTGAGTATGCTGAACAGTAGACGTATTTTCTATCAGGCAGCGAAACCTGAACGACGCAAATATCTCTTGTTGTTAGATTGGGTATAAGTGTTGCATTTATTGTTTATCAATATACATGCACGAGGCATTATTCGGGCATTAGTCATTCCAATTACACTGAACACAGTAAAGTTTGGTTTGAGCAAATTCCCTAAGTAAAAAGTTCCATTTCGGAAATAAGGTTCTTGGACCAAGGCGATTGATGCAGTTCTATTAAGGATTAAACGACATAAGTTCAGTGTAGCGGTTCTTTTGTGCTGCAGATTTATCTGTGCAACCTTAATAGAAAGCATTTCTATCAAAGAATTCCACACATATTTCCATCACACACAAGAACCTCTGCACCTTCATATCGACGCATGAAGCGGGGTATCCCATACAGGATGAAAATTTTAAAATCGTGTGTATAATCTGAATCCCACGAGTTGCCAGGAAAAATACGGCCCTTTGCACCAGTGCCTGGCTATAGTGCAGACCTTAACAACGTTCTGCTTAAGATAGGATTATTATACACCCTCCTACCCCCACTTTGGGGCCCGCAGGCACAGAACCACCTTGAAGCGGGTGTTTACAAAATTTAGGAGAATACAACTCGTGCATGCGCATTAATAGCAATAAGCACAATTGGTGAATCCTCCCTGAAGAAACTTGGCTTGGAACCAAGCCAAGGTTCCCCCCTCCCAATGTGATAGTCGCATTTGAAGAATGACTAACGCATATGGGAAGTACTGGATAAGTCGCCTTTTACGACGTGGACCAGTATCCCAGTGGTAATATTCTATAAGCCGCCACCACACAGAGATTATGTTTTCTAAAATCAAAAATTCAGAATTTAAGAACAAAGTCAAATTTATTATGAAATGCTTCAAAAATTTTAAATAATTTGACTGGTATGCGGTCAATTTATTTGAAAATTTAAAAATCTTTGCTTAAAAATTTACTCAAAATATGAAAATCAAAAAGATTAGTTTGTTAGAAGAATTTTTTTGTAATAAAAACTTTTTCCCATTATAAAAATTTATTTGAAGAACTTAAATAATAACTCAAGAAAACAGCTTTTTGGTGCTTTGGTAAATTTTGTCATCCTTAATTCGAATCTGTTGTCTATCGCATGAATCAGTATTGAGTCAGTATCAATCATTGATAACTAATGAACTAACAAATCTACATGAAAGAAAAATATTGGTTCTGAATTTCATTTAATTAATGAAACATATTTTTATCATGACGATGATGAATGATCTAAAAAGGATGAAAACTATAGTTTTTAAAAATTGGAAAGATATCAGTTTTCAAAATGTTATTTTTTTAACTAAACTAAACTCATGATTAAATTTTAACATTAAAAAATATCAAAAATTCTTTCGGTTTAAAGTTCTAAATAAAATCGTTGAAATTCCCTTATTACTCAGAACGGGGAAAGGTAAACAAATACACAACTTTTCAATATTTTTCGCAGTAGTAAAAATTACTTGCGATCTATTGAAAAATTGATAGTAAAATGAAAGCTGTTGTTTTGAATGTTTTGGTAATGTTTTAAAGTTTTGTCAAAAAAATAACAAAATTTGCTCAAATTATTTTAAATTTTTTTAAGGTTATTTCAATAATTAAAGTCTAGTAGAAAAAAAAGTAATATCATATTTGGATTCAGGATACCCAATATAATGAAAATTCGCACTAAAGTTCTTTGTATCTCGAAAATATGTGAGTTTTGTGGCCTCGTGTAATTGATCAAATCCCTTTTGAATGTGGAGCTGTGCATTAAAATTAATAAACATATAATAATGTTTAAACATTAATTTTTTTAATAAACAATATTTTTAATAAGCGGAAAATTTACGAATTATGACGTTTTTTATATTCGAATCGAAGTAATTAATAATAAAAAAGAGATTTTAGTATTTTTTTTTGGTTTATTCTGTTGACTAACGTCTGTTAAACGCCTGTCACATAGCTACCAATTTGTTGACATGTAAAAAAGATGAACGAGTTTTGAAGTTATAATAATAATCATATATGTAGGCTTCTTATTCTGTAAATGGTTGATTACACTACACTTCTTAATAAAATCCCATTTAAATGGGTTGTATCATTTCTTGTGTCAAGATTTGAGTTTCGATACAGATGGTCTATTTAATGCAAACAGAAATTTGCAAATAGAAATAAGCATCAAATTCAAATCATCTCAAAATGAAATTGCGGATCAAACTCCGCGGGAGGCTCGCTGATTTTTTGACATCGCTATCAACACTTATTTTTAAACACCTTTTGGGATCATGTAACTTCTCATTATTAGAACAATTAAAATGTACGAACTGAAAATTTTAAATTGAAAAAATCTCCATGGGGGGATAAATCCCCTGTTTTTTTAAAACGACAATAACGAAGATTTTGATATCAAAGCTATATCTAATATAATATCTCATCGAGATGGATTTAAGTAGTTACTTCGATATATTCTTTTGATCGGAATATCAAAATTAATAATCGAACCCATCTCAATGAGATGTTGCTACCTTATTCAGATATTGCTTTGATATCAAAATCTTCGTTATTGTCGTTTCGAAGAAAAAAAAACAAGTATATATTATTTAATACAAACAGCTATATTTCCTGCCTCAATTTGCCTGCTTCGAAAGCTTTTAGGCCGGGACAAATTTCAAATCCTTTTTTAGACACTCGGAGTTGGAACGGGGTAGTATCTACTAATGAAAAAGAATGCGAAAAACAAATAAACTGGAATAAATTGCACGAAAGCTTATTTGCATCAAACCTGCATACTATATCATTGCACAAAACCTATAAATCAAGTAATTTTTCATCGAAAAATTCAATAAAATAAAGAATACAATAGGTGAAATAACTCCCATCTTCCAAAATTTATTTTTTGGTCTTGTAAATTTTTGGATATTTGCTTTTTTTTCGAAATTACCTCGAGAAGTTAGTTAGTATATTGTATGGTAATTTTGATATACTCTCCTGATTGGGATTTGAAACAATACATGCAAGTTTGAGTGCAAGGCAAGAGACAATGTTACTGTTTGATCCGGAATGGGCCAATACCTGATTCCTTGGTCGTCTGGTCACCCCTTGATGAGTCCGTAGCCAGGTCGTTGACCTCCAGCCAACCGTTCAGAGTTGCGTTACCGATGTGATATCGGTTATATCACTTATCCAAAAAAACGTAAGAAGCGCAGCTCCGTTACAGGATTTTCTCGAACATGCACAATCAAACTCGCGGATTCAACTTAGCGTACAATTGTAATTCAATTTGGAAGTTTGAACTTAAAATAGTTTAGGCTTAAGATTAAAAATACAATGTTCTTCGGACTAATGGTGGTGATGCTATTACGACGACAGTGCAAGTTCAACTCGTCCGTGATGGCCGGTTTGATCGCGAGCGCATTGTCCATCGGGTTTGGATTCTGCGATGTTTTCCGAAAACAATAGGAGAGCTCTCTGGCCAGTCGTAGTATGATCATTGGTAGTGATCGATGATCACTCCTAATGATGATGACGACCATTGTCGTACACAATGCAAGAGAGGTCCACTTAGAACTCTGCTGAAGTAGATTGAGAGTTCCAGAATCCACAGAGCAATCTCCCATTAGGTTTATTACTCAGAAATCTACTTCTCGGTTTTATGCTACCACAGTGGTTCCTAAACTAAACATCCTCACTCACCCAGAAATCAAACATGCATTTCTGAAATTCATTTATTCAAGAAAAGTGAGGATCAGTTGGTGAACTTTGGTAACTTATATAGAAAAATAACTCTGGATAAATTCGACATGATCTTCAGACACAAACCATCATTTTTGCCTTCGCAAACACATCCCTTCGGATAAAATCGGTGATCCAGATTTTAATGTCTGACATGATTCTCTGACAAATTTCATACTTCTGACTATTAATCTGACACAAACATTCCATCAGACAGGGTTTTCTGACATAATCATTTCGCAAGAATTCAGACATAACTTCAATCATTCTTCACTTCAACTTCAGCATTCTGATCTGAATTTTCATCAGAATCTGGCATAGGTAACAAACACAATTTCTCAACCGGGCGCTTTTTCAGCCCTGATTCCGTTTTTAATGTGACTACTCGAACCACACCATCTTGTCCTGGATGAAGCTCTACAATTCTTCCCATTTTCCATTGACATGGGGAAACATTTTCATCCTTAATGATAACCAAACGACCCAGGTCAACCGACACTGAAGGATTCCAACGTTTTGTTCTGGCTTGTAGTTGGCACAGATATTCTCTACGCCACCGTTTCCAAATTAATTGCAAATTTTTCTGCATCATCTGAATTTGATTAAGCCGGTTATCTGATATTTTCAAGTAGTTTTCATCTGGCATGGACTGTAGGGATTCTCCAATAATAAAATGACCGGGTGTCAACGGTTCCAAATCATTTGGATCGTTCGAAAGTGGTGTAATGGGCCGCGAATTTAAACACGCTTCGACCTGAACCAGAAGCGTCGCGAAATCTTCTGTGCTGACAGGGGTTTCGCCGATTACCCTTAGAATGTGCTTTTTTGCGGAACGCACCGCTGCCTCCCACAAATCGCCAAAATGTGGAGCGCTGGGAGGATTGAAATGCCACCTAATTCCTTCGCTGCCACATTCCTTGAACATTCGTTCCCGATGGGTCTGACACTTCAACAGACGAAACAATTCAACCATTTGGTTCCTAGCGCCCACAAAGTTCGTACCGTTGTCCGAAAATATCTCTGAGCACTTTCCTCTTCTTCCAACAAATCTACACAAGGCCTGTATGAACCGTTCTGTAGATAGGTCTGATACCAGCTCGAGATGCACTGCTTTAGTAGACATGCATACAAAAACAGCGACGTATGCCTTAGCCACTGGGCGTCTGGGGGCCGGGCGAATGTATACCGGACCGAAATAGTCCACTCCTGTTCTAGCGAATGCCCGCGAAACCGTCACGCGTGAAGCTGGTAGTTCTGACATAAACTGTTGAATCGGCGTGGGACGAGCCCTGAAACAGGTGTGACATTGCTGTACAATCTGACGAGCCACGCTCCTGCCACCCAAGGGCCAAAATTTCAATCTAACCGTTGCTAAAAGCAGCTGAGGACCAGCGTGTAATAATCGACGATGGAAGTGCTCTAATATTAGCCGGGTAAAGTTGTGACGAGCTGGCAAGATAATCGGGTGTTTTGCAGTTTCTGATTCGGACGAATTGCTCAATCTACCACCAATTCGCCCTTAGATAAAACTCTCAACTCATCAGCGAAACACTCTTTTTGGACACACCTGACTAAAACTCTTTCTGCTTCTTCCATCTCAGCTGACTGTAGAAAAGCTTGGAATTTGACTTGACGTTTGGATTTTAACAGCTTTTTCAACCTCAACAAATAAGCTGTACCTCTGACCATTTTAGTGTAATCGGAATACAAACTGAAATACCAACGATTGAAATCCGACTCATGCTCTGAATTGTTTGTTGCTAATGCTGTGACTGTAGTTCGACGCCTTTCTTCATCACCAATTTCCGCCAAGTGGTTAGTTGGTAATTCTGGCCAGTTTTCCTTGTCTAGAGCCAACCAACAAGGACCTTTCCACCACATGCGATTTTGACCAATCTCTGCCGGTGGAATACCCCGAGAAATAAGATCTGATGGATTGTCAACGCCTGGGACATGCCTCCATTCAAACCCTTCCGTGAGTTGTTGTATTTGGGCAACTCGATTTGCCACATAGGTAGTCCAAGTAGATGGAACAGCTTGTAACCATCGCCACACGCATGTTGAATCTGTCCAAAAATAAGCTGGGCAGTCAAATTTCATAGAATCCTTTACGAAATTGAATAGTTCAGCCGTTAACAGAGCACCACACAGCTCTAGGCGGGGAATAGACTGACTTGCAAGCGGAGCTACCCTCAATTTTGCCGACAACAAACAAATTTTAACCTCTCCATTAGAGTCAATGCTTTTTAAGTAAACGCATCCACCATAAGCTTTCTCTGAAGCATCTGAAAAACAGTGAATCTCCTTGTGAATGGCTCCTGGGATGACGTTGCACCGTTCAATACGAATTTCGTTTAGTGAACCTAGTTGTTCGTAGTACTTCAGCCAATCCTCACCCACCGTTGGAGGTAATGGCTGATCCCAGTCCAACCTTTGGTCATCATTATTCCGCAAGGTCCACAACTGCTGCATAAATATTTTTGCAGTTGTTATTGCAGCACCTAGGAGTCCCAACGGGTCGAAGAGCGTTGCAATTACCGACAGCACCTTCCGTTTAGTTAAAACCGTGGATTTTGGGATTTCGGGAATGTTAAAATGATACATGAAGACATCAGATTTCGGCAACCAAGTGAGCCCAAGGACCTTCATCGAGGGATCTATGTCCGATCCGTCTGGAGCTTCTTTAATGGCTACACTCTCTTGTGGTAGTCCTTGCAGGACCTTTAAACAATTTGATGCGAATTTTCGCAACCGAAATCCTCCAGCTCTTGCAGCTTTATCCAACTGAGTTCGCAGTTCGAGGGCTGCATTTGCATCTTCTGCACCTGATACTACATCATCCATGTACGTATCTTCCGAAAATACTTTTGATGCCAAGGGAAACCTCTCCCCTTCATCCAAGGCTAACTGCTTCAAGGTGCGTGTTGCTAAAAACGGAGCAGGTTTGGTGCCGTATGTTACCGTTTTTAGCTCGTATGTCTTGACTGGCTCCGATGGAGACCTTCTCCATAAAATTGACTGTAGTGGACGATCTTCCCTTGTTATATTGATTTGGCGAAACATTTTCTCAACATCTGCGACGACCATGATCTGACACATTCGACAGCGGAGTATAATTGCCCGAAGATCGTCCTGAATTACTGGACCTGTTAGTAATCCATCATTCAGAGAGACTCCTGTAGTGGTTTTGCATGAAGCATCGAATACAACACGCAGTTTGGTTGTCGTACTACTCTCCTTTTCGACCGGGTGATGTGGTAAAAAACAACGTTTGATATCAGAAGCTTCCTCAACTTCTTCCATGTGACCTAGCTGTATGTATTCGTCCATGAACTTAGTATACAGCTCCCGCAAATCCGCGTTTCGAGCTAGCCTACGCTCAGTTGCACCCAGACGCCGTAGTGCTATTTCCTTTGACTCGCCCAATTTAGGAAAAACCTCCTCATTCTTAGGGAGAGAGACCGTGTACCTTCCTTTGCTGTCTCTTTGTACCGTTTTCTGGAAAATTTCCTCGCAATGCCTTTCCTCCCGTGAGTATAGGTTTTCCGAACCCAGCTCCTCACAAGCCCAAAACCGAGCGACAAGAGTTTCAAGAGACTCTGTTGGTGAAACATTGCAAGCAATCCGTGCTGATGTACATTGCGATAAACCTCCAGAAACGATTCAACCAAAAACTGACTCCGTAAGTGTTGGTAATTGATCACCGAGGGAAATCCGCTTTCCCGTTTCAAAGAAGTCGAAAAACGATTCAATTCCCAACACTAAATCCACCACCTTCGACTCGAAAAATGCTGGATCCGCCAATTCAATTCCATCTGGGAATGACCATTCATCCGTTGATACCGTAGCAGTGGGAAGATCAACAGTTACTCTGGGTAGGACCAGGAATTCCATTTCTTTACAGTAGCTGTTCACTCTCGAGCGCACCACCGCTTGAACCTTTTGCTTAACTCTTGTAGATGTCTGACCAATTCCAAGTATCGCAACATCTACCCTTTTCCGACTCATCGTCAAACGCTGACTCAATCGTTCCGATATGAAATTGCTTTCTGACCCCGAATCAAGCAGCGCTCGAGCTGGATATCTGTTTCCCAATTCATCTTCCAAGAGGACCACCGCAGTTGCTAAGAGAACCCGACCGTTAGCCATGTGCTCAACACCCGATGATAAGCATGTTGATGAAGCTGGGTTAGAAACCTGAAATGATGACTCTCCTCGCAATTGATCACTCTTAGAAGTGCCATTAGTTTCGCCTGACCTCGACGATTCCGGATTTTCTCCTTCCTTGCCCTTAAAACACACCAGTGTATGATGGCGACCTCCGCAATTCCGACACGAAAACTTAGACTGACATTCCCGAGCCATATGGGAAGTTCTAAAACAGTTCCGACATAATGAATTTGTTTTCAAAACCGAATCTCTATCCGTAACCGACAATTTCAAAAACCTCGGACACTGATGCAAGGGATGCTGGGATTTACAAACAACACATTTATTCCCTGAATAATTAACATTGTTGTGGAATGCTCGAACGTTGAGCTTTGGCTTAGTTACCACCTGAGAGGGTATGTTTCTATTTTCATTTGACCTTTGCGGAAGCGATTCTAACACTTGAACTCGCCGATGAAGAAAACCAGTCAAATCAGCCAACACATCTTGTTCCTTTGAAGCTGATTCCTCCTCCCAACTTCTTCGCGTGATCGGATCCAAAAGAGAAACAAGATAATTCACAAGCAACAGATCCTTGTAATCAGTAGGTTCTAACACCTGATCTAACGTGTTAACGATTCGCTCAAACCCTTCCAATAACTGAAGCAATTCACATACCGACTCCTTTGTCAACGAAGGTAACTTAAACAGCGATTGAACTTGTCGCTTTTTTAATTGCTTGCTGTTATTGTAACGCTTTAACAGCATATCCCATGCAACGATGTAATTAGCCCTTGTAATTTGAAGAGGATCAATTAATGATTTCGGTTCACCCTGAAGACATCCCTTCAAATAGTGGAATTTCTCCACCTCCGGCAAATCCTGCTTGTTATGGATGAGCGAAATAAACAGATCGCGAAACCCGAGCCATTCATCTATGTTACCATTAAACGACTGCAGCTTAATTTGAGGAAGCCGAACATGATCAAAACCACCAGAATGACTATGATCATTAACATGAATGGATTGATTAAGCTCTGTACATTCTGAACGGACCTTCGCCTTATCCATCAAGAATGATTTAGCGTAATAGTAGCGATCACTGAACTCCTTCCGTTCTCTTTCATAAACTTCAACATCAGATATAAAATCTTCGTGTGATTTGATATCAATAAGAACTTCACCAAATTTTTCCCACAAATCATCCACCGCTGTCAATCTCACCGAAACCTGTGCAAAAGTTGCATCTTCCTGAAAAGTTTCGACAAACTCCCAAACATCAGCAAAAGACAACTGGATTTCCTTTAACTTCACAGTTAAGTATTTTAACGATGGATTTTTTGGATCCTTAACAGCCTTGACTGTGGGCATTTTTACAACTTGTTAAACCGACTGATACAAATATCAATAGCTCAAACCGGACCAACTTAATCAGCAATCACCAACAAGTTTTGAATGGAGGGAGCAAGGTGAAGTTATTCAAGGTAAAAATCCGAGAAAATGAGACAATTGTTCTAACGAACAGTTTTGTACTCAAGGAATTGCGCCGTTAATGATTATTTCCAAAAATTGTTCTTGTTTTAACCATGTATTAAAAACATCCACTCAATTTTAACCACTGATACAAAATAAATTGATGTGATCATAAAATCCAGAGTTCAAATAAGTTCACCAACTTAAACTAGGAACCACTGATTTATGTAGCTTACCGAATGTTGCTTTATCTTGTCGCTCAGCTGCCTTGTTGCTGTAGAACAACCTAAGGTACCGCGATTAGACCAGAATGCGTCGCGATGCTCTCCTCTACAGCGCCAGACCAAAAACCATGCACATGCAATCCGACCAATCATGCACTTGACCGTTGAGCGACACCAATTCCCACCGAGCAGCCGTTGATGAACCCGAATTTGAGCCACAAGGGAGGGGGCGATCTGGACCAACCACGATAGCCGCGCCTCACCTTCTTCTTGATCGCCTTCGCACCGCGTTGATGTTGAACCAAAGGGAGGGGGCGATCGGAACCAACCAAGACAGCCGCGCCTCACCTTTCCGAACCACCTCTTTACTACGTTGGTTATAAACCTGAAGGGAGGGGGCGATCAGAACCAACCGAGATAGCCGCGCCTCACCTTCACCACGTCCGTGCCTTTGTGTTGAGTTAAGCTTGCTATCCGCTTAGCATGCACCGTAGCCTTAATCGAAACCACCAAATCAGCTTCCTTGAATAGCTAATAGAGAACAAAAACCGCTTTTGTTTGACCACTACTAGCGATGGCGACGACGACGCTATCCAGCAAGCGTCTTTTGGTTCCCGATTCAAAATGGCGAGTCCTTTACCAAACCTCTGCGCGTTCTTGTGTTCGATCCGTAGGTATTACAGCCGGTCCAAGGCCCTCATCCGGCTCGAAGGACCAATGTTTGATCCGGAATGGGCCAATACCTGATTCCTTGGTCGTCTGGTCACCCCTTGATGAGTCCGTAGCCAGGTCGTTGACCTCCAGCCAACCGTTCAGAGTTGCGTTACCGATGTGATATCGGTTATAAAGCTTAGTCCTTTTAGAAATGGGACACTTTCATTTGCCAATAGCTCGTTAACTAGTTATTGGATATTAAAAATTTTGACAGCATTTTGTTGCCTGTAAAAAGTACTATTTGACCTATTTTTTTCAAAATTTAAAATTTACGCGTTTTTTAGATATGTACGATGCAAGAGAAAATGAAAAAAATAATTTTGCACAGTTTCCTATAAAATTCGTCATTATCAAATTGATAGCTGACAAAACCGTCGATTATTCAAAGAATTACTGAGCTTTTGTGGTGGATAAGCATGCAAACACTGTCAATAATGTCCACAAAGTTCAAATCAAGCATTGAAGTGAAGCAAATGATCGGCAACAACGGTTAAGGATCATCAAAGAAGTCAAGTCTCATACCAGCATTTTTAATTTTCAATAAACGAAAAACTAAGGGTAGATCGCTGAAATGTCCAAAACAATTTTCTGCGATTAACTGAAAGTGTTGCGTAGTGATGACTCATTGAAATCCAACCTAAAACAACCATTTTTTGATGGTTCCAAAGCTCTTAAGCTGTGAAACCGGTATCGAAAAAAAACGTTCAAAAATGTGGTCAAAAATAATCAAATTTGTTCATTTCGAAACAACTGTATCCACTAAAATGGTTCCAGTTTCCAGTTTCCAGAGAAGTATTGAACCAAAAAGTATCAGAAATTGAAGAAAGAGGGTGAAGCCACCTAAAATATAGATTTTACGAAGTATAAGTTGGAGAAACTGATCAATACCATGACTAAAAAAAGTGTGCGCCGGCCAATGGGAGATACCAAGAATAAAGTAGAAATTTCTTTAACAAAAAACGGTAAATATTTTTTTTCAAATTTTTTCATGAAAGATCATAACATTACCTTCTTTTTCTTCATAGAAAGTATTTGGTTCAAACGAATGGTTTTTGAGATACAGGCATTCGTAACTGTCCCATTTCTAAAAGAACTAAGCTTTATCACTTATCCAAAAAAAACGTAAGAAGCGCAGCTCCGTTACAGGATTTTCTCGAACATGCACAATCAAACTCGCGGATTCAACTTAGCGTACAATTGTAATTCAATTTGGAAGTTTGAACTTAAAATAGTTTAGGCTTAAGATTAAAAATACAATGTTCTTCGGACTAATGGTGGTGATGCTATTACGACGACAGTGCAAGTTCAACTCGTCCGTGATGGCCGGTTTGATCGCGAGCGCATTGTCCATCGGGTTTGGATTCTGCGATGTTTTCCGAAAACAATAGGAGAGCTCTCTGGCCAGTCGTAGTATGATCATTGGTAGTGATCGATGATCACTCCTAATGATGATGACGACCATTGTCGTACACAATGCAAGAGAGGTCCACTTAGAACTCTGCTGAAGTAGATTGAGAGTTCCAGAATCCACAGAGCAATCTCCCATTAGGTTTATTACTCAGAAATCTACTTCTCGGTTTTATGCTACCACAGTGGTTCCTAAACTAAACAGTTACCTTACATATAAGAACTTGAGTCCAAATCAAACATTGCATGGAAGGTGAGAAGGTGGAATTTTGAACTATCAAAAACCAGAAAAAAAGATAAAAAAATTTTTCTCAAAAGCTTTTTAACAGATTTTAAATTGTGTTTTAGGTTTTCATAAAAACTTTCGTGATAATTTTTATTTAACTTTCACAAAAAATTTCGTTTCGCATAAATAAATTAAATTTTAAACACAATTTGGTTGTTTTGCTCGATTCGGCGAATAAATTAAATAAATCCGTGCAAACTTTCGGCTTTTTTATGAAATCCAGGCAACCGGGCTATAATGTATTTTTCCCGAATTTTGTATTAAATATCCGGGCAATCTTGCAAGCTTGGTTTAGAGACATGGTATGAATAAAAGTAATTAGAATGTCACACATTGCTCGCGATGTCTATATTAATAAACGAAATATCATTCAGCTTAAGGAAAGTCAAGTGGTTCATCTGAGGCGTTTTTTTCTCTACAATATGATAAAATTGAATTGCAGTTTTGTCAAATTGTAGAGATCGTTGTAAGTGATGAATTGTGAATTTAATTAAATTCTGATTAGGTACATGAAGCAAATGAGCAAATGCACACTAAATTTGCTTGTTATTTTGCTTTGAAAATAAAACGTCTAAGAAAATTAATTCCCTTAATTTTTGAAAATTATTATTTGATGAAGGTCGTTTTTTTGAGTTGTCTAGCGAACTATTCTAGTGTAATCCAAAAATATCCGAATATTCCGATAGAAAAATTTTAATCTTAACCTATTTTTTTGTTGGAAATCATTTGAAATTTGTTTAAAAATAACATTGGTTTGATATGGAGGAGACAGACATTTTTTTTTCTGGAATCTACCAGGTATCTACAAGAACTTTTGGTTGACAGCAACTTTTTCTCGCGTAAATTTGAAGGTTTCTCAATTTCCAAGGTTTTTTTTCAAGAGGTCCGTCCCCATTACAGAAGTTTAAGCAATTTTTTTTGAGATATCTTATGATAATAATCTCTCTGACTTTGAGTATATTTTTAAATATCTGGAGTGATTTTTTTTTTTAAATACCAAAACTCTGATATTTTGATACAAAAATTCCAAAAATTCATAATTTTGATAGTATTTTGATCAATTTGTTCGAATTTGAATAAATAGGGTAACGGACCTATTTTGGACCGCTTTGGGAAGTGGCTATGCCATTTTCTGGAATAAAAAAGCATATGTTACAATTTTCGACTGCTTTATCCGTTCATTACGAAGATCAAGACTTTTTCTATTTTCTAAATTTTGCTGTATTTCAACAGCGCTTGATACGCAATAATGCGAATTATTCAGATAATTTTGTCTTATCTTAAGTCAAGTTTTGTTTGTTCAATATGAATAAAAACAGTAAAATTCCTGTTATATAGTGTGTTCTAAGTGTTAGGAAAATTCTGACAGTACACTGAAATCTCGACGAAATTTGTTCTGGAGTGTTCAATACTGGCCAGTTGGCTTATCTTTAGGCTCAATTTTCAGAACGCAAATCTCCTTCAGGAGACCCAATGATAAGTTGAGAAAGGCTGACATCATGAACTTCGCGACATCAATTGATAAATTTTGACTTCCAAAATCTTAGTGGGTTTGGTTTGGCTTCAGTTCTGTATATAGATTCAAAAAGATAAAAATGTGCGAGATTTATGCTATCTTTTTAGCCATCTAAAAGCCAGTTTTTTTTCACAAAAATTCTGTTTTAAGTTTGATATTAACTTTGTTCTAGGATAAAATTTATCGTTGGAGTAATTTTCCAACAGTTTTTTTTAAATTGCATAACCACAGGGGCTGAAAAACTAGATTTTTAGTGCTTTATCGCTTGTAAAATTTACACATTTCAACCACCTTTTCCCAAGTTTTGAAACATATACAACCATAATTGAATATAATATTTGATAAAACTGTTCTAACAGATATTTCAACTGTTCCAAAAATTAAACACGTTGCATATTTGCCGATTTGTTGTCGTTTTTTTCCAAGCCCCTCTTTTAGACGGGTTTTATATTTCGTTTCTTCTACCTACCCAAGTTTTTTTTCTCAAAAATCATTCCAGAATTCACTCATTTTACTGGCAATATTAAATGGTTGAAACTTTTAGAACGAACTTTCAATAATTTTTCATGAAGCATAAAAACAATGACTTTATAAAAAATTGGTTAAGTCCAAGTTTCCATGTTTTGTGGCTTCTTTAAGCTGTAGCTTTAACAACTGCTTATCAAACAGTTGCCATAGATGTAGATTGTTAGATTAACTTAATCCAAAGCATAGTGCACAAAAAGTAAGTTACAACTATGGTTGGCTTGGTTTTTTGCCCATTAAAGTGAACCTCGTCTAATGGCGAGTTTGGGCTTTGGCGAGTTGATTAAATAAAATCATGCTTCAATTCCAAATTTTACTCATAATGAGTGATTGAAATAGTGTGCACAATTCTTTCATATCGTCGTACAACGTTTCATCACGTTCATGAACATTTTCAACAGGAAGTTGAATACCCAGGTTATGTTGAGTGGTCCAAAATAAGTCCCTAAGGAATAAAGTAGGACCTATTTTCGACATGGGTCAAATTGCTATTAAATCCAGTTATTTTACTTTTTCGAGCGTACAAAATAGTTTTCACGTGGATTATCATAGCTGTGAACATGTTTGGATTTGTAAAATTCATCACAGCTATGCAGCAAACCTCCTGAAAGTTGACTCCAATAATGACACGTCCTCCTGAAATGGCCCTGATTCGGTCCAACTGTGAAAAATCATAACTTTATTTTCAATTTTCTCTCCGTTAATAGCTTACTTAAATAAAATTTAAGATGTGATTAGAATCATAAGAAGTAGCTTTAACTATATTTGTTCGAAACTTTTATGAATAATATGATTTATGAGAGAAATATTGGCAAAAAGCTACAAGGTGGTCCAAAATATGTACCTGGTCCAAAATAAGTCCGTTACCCTATATCGGTGCTGAATGCAGTTAGTCATTTTCCAAACAACAAACAGATCATGACGCCAGCCATAAACACACGTGCCTTTTCAGCTATCTCAGCATCCAAATGCTCTACGTTTCAGCTAATTCAAATAAGGCCCCGAGCAATCTCCGTGTCGGTCTGTGTTCTTATCTGTCCCCATTAACCTCATCTCATGAACTGTTCCAGCAAAGGGAGAAGCCTCATTACATCCCATCAACATCAGCAAACAGTTGATGAACCCACCACGACTTGAAATCTTGCACCGGCATAGGAGTTATCAACCAGGGAGCCTCGCATTCATTAGCCCCGGCTTGAGAAACTTAAACTTTAGACCGCAACGCGAGACTCTCGCCGAAGATAGTCATCTTCATAAGTTTCCAACGCCTTTTCTCAGGTTTCAAGAAGGTATACACACTGATTGTTTGAAGCAACTGCATCGAACGGCTCTAATGATGCGAAGATGCAAAATTTTCCACTTAATTCTCAGAATAAGTAGAACGAGCTCTCGTGCCGCAGCTTCATCACAGATATAATATGAACGAATCGTTTGGCCTGAAGCCAGACACGCTCGAATCTCTGCCAAGGTGTTGATTCAATTTCTTTCGCTCGCCCCCACAAGATTAACCGAACAATACCCTAAAGCGTAGAATTAATTTCAAACAAATCATAAATTTGCAGCTGATAAGAACAGAATAAAAAGAGCCGGAGAACATCGTTGACCCCGATCTTGAGGGCTGATATTTTCTCTCTTGCATTCCATAGCGTTCAAAAGTGGATTAAAAGCAGTGTTCTTTGCCTCATTAACAAGAATACACCGAACGAAACGGATTTATTATGGCTGGACTAATCGTAGATACACAAGTAGAACGGATGGATGCTGTTTGTTTGCATTTTTATTTCGTTTTCTGCGACACGGTTTTAGTTCGGGGTATAGAGATCGATCTTCCAAAGATTGGCCCCCCCCAGGGGGCCTGAGCTGGAAATCGATTGACCCCAAAATCATCTCCGCCTAGACCACAGCTAGTAAATACCAGGCAGACACTCTCCAGTATGGTCTTGGATTGGTCAAGATGGATTTGTAATCCCCGCTGCATTCAACCTTTCCACTCTCGTGTGGTTGGGATGAATGATGTCCGAGTTAAGAGAGCCACAGCTGAGCCAGTTCTGATTCCCATGATTCAGATGACTGATGATCCGGTGGAAGTTGCCGGGCATAGGGCTTTCGATAATTCGATAGGCACGAAACCAGCGAGGTTCTTTGAATGTTTTTGGGTTGCATTTGGTAATTGCGTGTGATTGAGATCAAATAGTTTTTTTGAAGAATGGTCAAATGGAATTCAAAACCGGGACAAAATTTTGTCAACGACAACAAATAAGAACTAGAAAAAATTATCTGGAAAAATTGTAGAACCTTAAAAAATAGCAAATCCTTCAAAAATGACAAAAATGACAAAAATGACAAAAATGACAAAAATGACAAAAATGACAAAAATGACAAAAATGACAAAAATGACAAAAATGACAAAAATGACAAAAATGACAAAAATGACAAAAATGACAAAAATGACAAAAATGACAAAAATGACAAAAATGACAAAAATGACAAAAATGACAAAAATGACAAAAATGACAAAAATGACAAAAATGACAAAAATGACAAAAATGACAAAAATGACAAAAATGACAAAAATGACAAAAATGACAAAAATGACAAAAATGACAAAAATGACCAAAATGACCAAAATGACAAAAATGACAAAAATGACAAAAATGACAAAAATGACAAAAATGACAAAAATGACAAAAATGACAAAAATGACAAAAATGACAAAAATGACAAAAATGACAAAAATGACAAAAATGACAAAAATGACAAAAATGACAAAAATGACAAAAATGACAAAAATGACAAAAATGACAAAAATGACAAAAATGACAAAAATGACAAAAATGACAAAATGACAAAAATGACAAAAATTACATTTTTCCAAATTTTAGAATACGTTGTATTATTGAGTGTCTTTAAAAATATAACCAAAACTGTTTTCTCGTTCTCTTTTTAAGATATAGTTTTTTCTTGATATGTTGAAGCATTTCTTTGAGGTGAATATCATTGGGATGTTTTTTTTAGCACGTTTTAAATAGTTGTTTATAATGTTTATTAAAATCCAACATCCACGAACAATAACTAAATTTCATGAATATTTTTTTGTAGTGATATAGCTCAGTTGGAAGTCTGTTGTCTCCTGAGTCGATGTCCGCGAGTTCGAGCCCAAGAGTAAACATCGAACACAGTTGTACCGGATAAGTTTTTCAATAACGATCCGCCAACTGCAACGTTGATAAAGCCGCGAATGCCACAAAGATGATAAAACGACTATAATCGAAACAAAAAAAATGAATATTTTTTCGTTGTCGATTTCGTGCACCGTTTGAATAAATAATTAAATGTTGTTGAGATTTCATTAACCCTATGTTTCATAAAGTTACAATTTTGCAGCAATTAATGTATGGAAAAAGTGAAAAATCGTATTTTATTTCAATTTTTTTCTTGATGTTCTCATCCTTTCCAACTGTTAAAAATGATTTTGAGGGAGAAATAAAAAATCATGAAATTAAGGGTTAATGCCGCTGTTTAAGTTTCGCTTGATCCGTGATCTCTCTCGTCAAAACCGTTTTTGTCTTTCTCGTACAATTTCAAATGACGTGAGAATCTGCAGATGGTCACTTATGTTTGAAAAAGATTTTTTATTTGTTTTAAATTACATGGTCAAAAATATTTAATATTTTGGGACTAGTTGAAAAACAAGCAAAGCAAAGCTGAAAGACGCCTACAAAGTTTTTTTTTTAAATAAATCAATGTTATTAAATTGATTGTCATTTTTCGTAAATGTTAGAAATTTAAGTTTCTTTTATAATACCGTTATCTGTCAGTTACTGAATAAAATATGCATTTCACTTGATTGTATTTGCATTTTCCCGGATTTCAGATTGTTAACATTTTCTAGAAATGAAGTAATTATTGAGTTTTTGTAAATGCATAGATGCAATCTTATGTACAGTGAATCCCTCATTTTGTCACCCCCATGATGCATTTCAGGGTGACAAATTGGGGACAGTGACAAATTCGGGTAATTTTTAAAACACACTCTTTTTAAATAATTCTGTTCAAGATAATCATACATTTCCTCGCACTTAATAATAAACTTTTGTGTTCTCAGCATTATTAAAATTTTGTTCGCGTTAAAGTTTCTTTCTTTTGCTGCCAGACGTGCTGAGAACAGTAGCGTCCATTACCAGGGGGCTCAATTGAGCCTTTTGGTTTGTCTGTGCTTTTGGTGTGGGGGAGTGTGGTGGGCCGCTACATAACAAAAACAAAGTCTATTTACCATCGAAATATTAAAAATTTTGTTGCTATCTTTCTTTCTCTGTTTGGACCGGTATTATCAAGAAGAATGAAAGATCCTCAGTAATTAAAAAACAAGGTACCTATTAAAATACGTTGAAAAAAGTTTAAAAAATTCTAAATAACTTCCAATAAAAAAATAAAAACTGATAAATGAGGGACCATTCCTTCTGCTTATTTCGATGAAGCTGTACGAATATTAGACAACATAATTGATTGGGCTGATGCTTTAGATTTCTCGATACATGACGTCATCTTCTTGTGGCGTAAATATTAGGGAAATAGCTTTGAAGAAAGCTCAATTGAAGCCCTTAGAGCCAAAGGCGTATAAGAGAAAAAATGGTTGATTTAAAGTTTATAATGCCAACCGATTTTTTGATTTTCAAACTTTGTTTGGTGTTTTTTCAGATTTTCAGAGTTTTATTTACTGTTGTATTTAACCTAAAAATGAGTAAGATGAACTAAGCTTACATCGATTGAGAGAACGAGAGCGAACGGAAAAATGTAACTTGAATACCTTATTTAAAATAAGGAAATAAATTCTCGTGTGTTAGTACCTTGAACGTGGAACCGTATAATCGATCTTTCATTGAACCATATTTCTTCATCCGACCTCCACCTGCTGGAATACATCATTTTATACCATTTACATACCTAATTTTGCGTTCGAAAGAAAAATACAAATTTTACAAAAAATGTATGGAAATTGGAATAACAAAACCACTTGAAAGCGTTTTTTCTCTAAATAAGTTACTACGCGATTAAAATCCTTTGGCTCCAATGTCCAAAAACAAGCATCATATCGATGATTTGTTGTGTCGTTGTATTTATTATTTTGATTTTATTTATTATTCTTCAAATGTGAATAAAAACCGGCCAGCGGCTTTGGCGTAGTGGTTAGAGTGCAAGTCATTACGCTAAAGTTTATGAGATCGAATCCCGGTCATGGCATACATAGTACACTTTCTGTGGACTGGTGGTTTTAGCATTTGTAAGATGCTGGCCATCATAACTTCGAAAAATGTACGCTTAGAGTTAAGGAAAGAAGATCTCTTCAAAGAAACATTAAGTTTCACTATGAGATCCTGTGTGTGTGAACGTTTTTCAAAAAAAAAAAAAAAAAAAACACTTGTATACAATCAGACATCTTTTTTTGTGTCATTCATAAGTCGTCTTCACTATCGCTATCGATGTTATCATGTTGTATAACAATGATGTCAATTGACGCGATATCATTATTAATTGATTGATTAAATTCATCCCAAAAGAAGAAGGTTTGAATGTCAATATTTTTACATTAAATAAAAAATAGTGACAAAGTCGGCTCAAAAAAAGGTGACAAATCGGGGCCAGACATAATCGGTGCGTGGAAAAATCGGGGATTCACTGTAATACTGTAATACTGGCAATAATATGTATTGAAGTTTTTTTTGCACATATTACTTTTTTTTCTAATTATTTAACTACCACTTTCAAATTCAAATCCATGGAACGGATCGGGAGGTTAAACAAAACATCGCAAGAGTACAGATGATCACAAACATTTCGATGTTCGTTTTTGAGATCATTTCGTTTTCGTTTGAGGCAAAGATAAAGTTATATAGTCAATATGCTCAGCCGTTTTTTTTCTAAATTACATTATTCAATTTGATTTGGAAAAATGTCTTGGCTTGTTAACACTCAAATTCCTAAAAATAAAAATGTACAAGTGATCTTTTTTTTAATTTTTGAATAATAAAAACTTGTAGAATGATATCAGATTTCTTATCGATTTGACAAAGCATCTAAGTCTCCCAAAAAAATCTGAAATCTCGTCAAAAACAATATTTGTAATTTTGTGATTCGATCTAAAAATTTTGTGACGAATATCTGTTATGTCATTTTCAGACAATTCATATAAAAATCAAGCCGAATATTGATGAATTGAGACATTTTACTTGAAAATAGGAAATCGATATTACTATCGTCATAAGATTTTCATGAATAATCTTTTAAAACGCTATCCCAGTGGCACCTAAAGGTATTTCACGATAATCCATAAGATCTGTGAAAAAAAATCTAGTATCTGTGTTAACTGTAACTCAGGCGAAATTTGTTCAAAATTTTGTGAAATCGTGAATTTTTCTGTGATTTTAATAACAATGCTCAACATGCAGCAATGATTTTATACGGAACTTCATATAAAAAATCAGTTTTTTCACCGTTTGTAAAAAAATCGTGTCTTCGATGACAAAATTCAAATTGTGAAAAAACTTTTTGAAAATGAGTAGAGAAAAAGGATTTCAAATCCAATAACAATTCAACATCGAAGGCTTGGGAGACAGTGATTTCCAAAAAAATATGTTATCCTGAATTAAAATATTTGCTCCTTAATTCCATTTTAAACTGACGTGATGACGAATAGTAGCATCAGTTCGAACAAAAAAGAGTTTTTCCTAGAAATGGGTTCAAATCTTTTGCGAATCACAGGAAGACTTCAAGAATTTTCTTTTCTTTAAAAATAGGAAACAAACGAAGAAGAAAGATCAGTCGATTTAAAATATTAAATCATTAAAAATGAACAAGATTTTGTTGTTTAGGGACCTGTTGAATTTTGGCTGATATTTTTTACCTTTAAACAAGGTAACAACAACAAAATGGTGTTTTATTTCTATATCCTTCAAAAACATGAATTCGTTTTGATTTCTTTGTTATCGTCGAAAATTTGTCGTTATAAAAAATTACGCAATGCTCTGCTAACTATTAAATCCTAAATTTTATTTTAGGTACGGCCTGACGAAAAGTTTTCGAATTCAATTTGGCCCGTTGCACACAGGAGTATTTCATCCAAAAACCTGGCCAAAAGTCAAAATTTAAAAATTAACTATTATTATGATTTTTTTGTTTATTTGCTTCTTAAATACATTTCATATCATGTACCAGTCATTTTTTCAATATTTAATTTTTTTACGAGCAAAAGCGGCAGTCGGAACTTTAATATTTTTATCTACTGGAATTTTACAACAAACCGTATAAAAATCGTGTCACAGTTCAACATGTGATTACTGGTTATAGGAGTGACATAACAACAAATTTTGAAAAGGAGAATTTAAATGGATGTTAAAATGTAACATTTGAGAATAAGTGGTTGCAAAAAAGTAATTCGGGTACTGTAAACGGAGCTTTGAAAAACTCTTTATTTTGTTTGTAGTTTTAAAATCGCGGTTTCGTTAAATGAGTGATTTTGTTTATGTTCCCAACAAGTCCCAGCAACAAATTTTACATCATGTGAAAATAAATAACTTCATGAACCATGTACAGAAGAAAAAACTTCCGCATACTTCCGCACTCGTGATATTTTCAATTTTGAATTTGAGAAATTTGTCTTCTTTTTTTGTAAAATCCTTTCAATGCGCCATGTTTATTTAATCGTTTGCTCAAAAGGAAAAATAGCTTTTCAAATTATAGTTGAAAATTGTTGTTCGTGCTTATTATAAACAATTATATACCTAATTATAAATTTTCATTGATTTTATTCTCGTGGAATTTGTATAGAAGACGTAATGTTGTTTTTGAATTCTTGAAAGTTATTCACTATTCTTTTTTAAAATGTTATTGGAAAAATCTCTTGTGTTTTTAGTTACGGGTTCAAAATTGAAAATTTATTCAAATCAATTTGAAAATTTATGTTTGCAAAATGAACGTTCATTTTTCAGAGCTGAGCTGTTTAGAATAATCAGGCAGTAAGAGTATCGAGATCTCTCTTTAGAAGCAAATTTTATATTTCTAGAGAAATGACTCATTGGAATTTCACGTTTTGCTCCAAATAGACGAAAAATTAAGCGAAAAAAAAACACGAGAGCTCCATAAAATCGTGCCTATGGATATAAGGTTATGCAACACAAATGAAATAAGGGCAGCAGGAAAAACGCATGCTTCAAAAATAATCAACAAAATTCTAAGACGCCTGGCAAAGCGACTAAATTGCAGAATCTTATTGAAGCCCATTTCATAGAAAAAAAAAAAACAAAAAAATGTCAAAGCAAATCTGAATAGAAATCAGTTAAACCAAGTGGTAAGAAAATAAGAAGATTTTCGTTGGAATAGTTTAACGATATTTGTATTATTCAATCGGAAGATAATATTTAAAGTATCAAGTGGATTCGATACTGATATCGAATTTTTATTACCAGAAAGCTTAAAAATCACTGCTAGGTGATTGAATTAGCTAAAAATTACTTTTTTAAACTCTTATAATATTTTATTAATCTTATTCCAAGATATTCAAATGTATGACTGATAATAAACATCAAAAAACACTTTTGGCCAACTTTTTGTTCTAGATACTCCTCTGTGCGTTGCTTCAAATGGTTGCTCACTCCTGGTTTAGAATGGTATTTATTTTTGCCATACTTGTAGTTTTTGATTTTTTTATGTATTTTTTTTATCTTCATTTTTTGATAGTGAATTTAATGAAATTCGTTATGCTTATGCAATTGTTAACAATTTTGAAATTTTTTTATCAACATTCAAGATCGTGAAAGTATTCTATGGTGATTGTCTTAATTATGGTGAAAATTTTATGAAATTTTGTTCCAAAAATCGTTCGATTTTAACCTATCGGAAAGCGAAAGCAAAAAAAAAACACTTTAAAGCCTTTTTATTTGAAAATAAAATATTTCGCAATCTTTGAGAATGTTAACAATTTGATTTCAAAATTTTCACTCTTTGATTTTGCCATAAATTTGAATATTTTTTTAAAATTTGTATCCTATTCTTGAAAAAAAAATCTCTGAATATCAATCATTTGGAATGTCAGAGAAATAATTGATTAGAAAAGTTTTTCTATAAGATTGCTTTTATATTAAAAATTCATAAAAAAACATTGATATAAATGATTTAACATTTTCGATTTTACAAACCATTTTCGCCATTTTTTAACATTTTCCCAACAGTTTTCCCCTCCAGAAACAACATGAATAATTATTGTAAGTTTTTTGCTTTATTACGTTGGAACTCTGCTCCGCTTCAAGGTTCAACTCTGTCCCAAGGAGTGAGGTCACTTTTGGGAGAGTCAAAAAGCATTCGGAATACTCGGGAAACGAACGAACGAATAGGGGGTAGCTTTGTTGGAAAACCCGCACCAAAGATAGATCGTGTGGTCTATGAATGGTTGTTGCGCTTGGGGTCTTTCTTTACACATTCTCCCGCACCATTCAATGCTGTCTTGTAGCTAGGCAGTCAGTCGGTTTGAATTTTTTTAAGGTTTTTTTGTCTTCCTATGAGCCGTGCAAGCATACCTTTTGAACTGCTGATGGGAAATTTTCTCACGCTTTGTAGGTTTTCGGTAGCGTTGGTTTGAATGTTTGTTTTAGTAATTCATTTGAATTATGTTTGCTTTACGTTCCTTTTATTGCGAACCTTCTCGTTTAATCAGAGCTAAGACTTATTCACATAGTTTTCAATAATTATTGTAATGAAGTCATGAAAAAAATGTTATGCAATGCACTGCCCAACAGGATTCAGGTTTACAAATATTCACGAGACCTACCCGAGGGGGGATCTCTAATGGATAACATTAAAGAGCGCTAAACATCTTTTAACCACGGAAAGTTAATCAAGCGAGGAGAAAACTCTCCTTACTCGCTTCTGCATTACTCGAATGATGAAGAAACTTTTGCATAATACCTACCATTCCAAAGGGTTTTAGACTCTAGAGGAAAACTGGCTTCATGTAATGACATCACGATGAAAAACCTTGGGAGGAGGCTGGGTTGAAATGATGAAGTACGGTTGGCTTCAATGGAATTTTTCTGAGCCTAAGGGTTTGGTATCTTTTTTTATGAATATGGTTTAAGCCCCCTGGGGAGTTATGAGGAAATTTGTAAGGATTCCACACGCAACTTCAAGCCCCAGGATTGGCCATTAGCGTGAGGTTACAAAACCAATCGAGCATCATCTAAGCACGACTCGACTGGTGTAATGAATATTTCATTACCCGATTACGATCGATCGATATTTAAAATCACTCTCACGATCTTCGAGAGGCACAAAGAGTCGCATTCCAGTGCATCATGAGCTTGTTTGGCCCAGTCCAAGCCAAGCCAAAGAAGGAAAAGTCTCTATTGCACCCATAATAAACATTTTTGGATTTGTCTCCGCATGCTCGCAACATCCCGAGAGCTAATTTACATTCAAAAACCGATTTCTTACGTTAGAGAGTGCTGAAAAAAAACCTCGCGAACAAACAAGAAACATCATCCCAGATGTTGAAAATGTGATGCACGACTTATGGAAATCTGCCATCGTCGTCGTCGTCTTGAAGATTTCCTTCTTCGTAATGAAGCGTTACCATTCATCGCAAGCAGTCAAGCTCGATTTCGTTACATTGAGAGAAGATCGTGGCACGTAGATGTTTCTAATTAAAAGCGCATTCCATGCGTCTTCTCCACATAACATTGGTAAGGGATCCTTCTTGACACTTACCTGGGTTTGAAAAAGGTAACGACAACTCATCACCCACAATTTATACGGTAGCTTCAAGATTCAATCTCAGTGCCTTTAAAAGACTCTTGCGTAATATTTTATTCGAGGCAAACCGTTTCGAAAAGGTGATTTTTTACACCTCAACCCATCCAAACAGTCGTTTGATTAGTTTCCTAATTGATGCGCCATAATTAGCTGCACTTTTATGACACCCGATCGGTAACTTGAATTTCCTTCTGAATGGAAGAAAACAATAAAATTTGCCTTCAACAATCGATGGGAGTCATCTCCCGCTGGAAATTGACTCAATAAACCTGTACCTTTTCGTTGTTTGTGAAAAAAAAATCGATGGGATCGATCAAATTTTCCCACGCACTCTCGAGGGGGGACCCCTAATTAGGACTTCTATGTCTGCCGTTTGTGGAGCGGACGCAGGGTCGGCCAAGTCAGCTTTCGTTGAGGGATCACGCGGTCACAAATGCGTCTTAAAAGATCGAATCTCCTGAAGTGACCCAAGTCACGCGGATACTCAAACCGGGGCTAGTTAAAGGTGATCACTCTCTGGCGCCTCACCGGGTTTGTTGTTTGGATTGGAAGCCGAGGCAAACTATGTGATGAAAAACGCAAAAGGTACAGGAACGAGGGATGGATGAAGTGTGAAGTTCTCCGCCAAACGATTCTTGTGATCATAAAGCGTTAGTTTATAAAGTGACCAAGTTTAATTTGTATAGCTAAAGTAAGAAAAAAATTGCATTGAACTCAAAGTGTGTATATATAGAAGATTCTTATGTATGAAAACAAACCTATTGAGCGCCCCGATCACTTCTCGCCTACTCACTGCAAAAGTCGGAGAGCCTTGTGTTTCTAAAAACCTTGACTGAACCCATAGTACTTCGAAATATTCAAGGTAGGCTATTCCGCTCACTTTAAACGTATTACCAAGAGACCTCAATAATAATTAAGTTTTTCGATGTTTGGTTTTGATCACCGCACTTTTCTATGGTTTTCTTTGATTGATAATTTTTCGGTGATTCATTTAGGACGCAATTAAAACTGCTGTTTTTTACGTTTCGGCTTACTGAGCTTCAGCCATCTTCAGAAAAAAACTTGTTTGGCCGCGTGTTTCCCTAACTGCCGTCTTTTCTTAAAATTAAACAAATGTTAAACAAATTGAATTTTCATCACAAAAATATGCACTATGTAAGATCATTTATCAAATTAGAAAATATTACATTGCTTGCTTTCAGCAAAAAAGGACGGCGATGGATTTTTATTTTCAAAGCTAATTATGTATGGTCCAGATCCGGAAATCCAAAGCAAAAAATAGCCTGCAGAATCAATCTTTAATCACAAGCTTTTTCAAAAGAATCGATTTGCTATCGACGAAAATTCAATAGTTTTGTTTGCCAATCTGTATAATAGTGCCAAATTTGTAAAACTATATTATTTGGTATGCAAGCATGCTGTTTTTTTTTTTCATGTACTATGGACTGAACCTTTATTTTGACATTTCGAAGATCAAAGTTAGCCACTAAAAGCTTTGAGTAAAATCGATAGCGCATAAGTTACAACCAGAAATCTTTATAACTCTAAGGAATAGGTCGGCAACCTGCGGCTCGGGAGCCGTATGCGGCTCTTTTGATGTAAAGCTGCGGCTTTTTAGTTCACTGCGCTAATATTAGATATATGTATAATTAGGTCTTGTGACTTGGCACACATATTTACATAGGTCTAGCAGTGAATTTTAAAATTTTATCCACTGTAGGATCAAGCGTAAAGGATCAACTGGCAAAATAGAATTTTGAAGCCTTAATTTACTTTTATTTCCATTTTTATAGGGCTCTAATACATTAAACCATTAGTCCTCGACCAAATTTAGCAATTTTTTGCTTTTCGATGTTTTTTAAGCATCAATTTAGAGATAATGATTTAATTTATCAATGACCGTGAATGCAAAGAAAAATTGTTGTTTTAAAGCAACGAAAACATAAATCAAATTTTTTATTTCCAAAACCTGTGTTAATTTTTGAATCAATCGAACGCCAAAGACAGAAAACTATGAAGGAAAATCAAAAAAGTAGTTCTGAGGCAGCCTCTGCGCAACCCTCATCAAATTTTATATTTAAAGCACTTGCAATAACGTTTTTGCCCTCTATGAAAATTGATCAATTGGAATTTCCAAAATAGTCTTAGAATGGATCAACCATTTCGAAAAATAATCACAACATTGACGCGTAACAACATAAAAATATTGGAAAAACCACCTCAATCCTATCTAATCAATTTGAAATCAAAATGATAATCTTAATGTTTCTGAATAAAGATAACTCGTTAGCATTCCAGATTGCCCGGATTTAACCGGGCTTTCCTAGATTTTTAAAGAAAAAAAATGGGAATGCCTGGTCCGGTCCAGATGCCCGAATATCAAGGAAAGAGGCCCTGTTCTTGTTCCAGAATTATTCACCATTTTCCTAATTAAATTTTTTTTAACTTGTTTCAGCGCATGCATGTTTTGAAATTGTGTATTAATCAGGGCCGGATTAAGCCCTCGGGGGCCCGGGGCAATTTTTTTCGGGGGCCCCCTATGATTCGATTTTTTTTTCAAATGCTATCCCAAAGAATACAAAATATTTCAAACGTGTAAAAGAACTGGAGATGAGTTCAGTATACTGTCTTCAAATAGCCATGTTGTCTGCCTAGAAGATAGTTTTTAGTACCTTTTAATAAAAATTGTTAATTAATCACGTGCAAACATCGTCGAAGAGTTCAGAAATTTAAAAAAATGAATGCTCTCATATGAGCTGAAAAATGCAAAATTTATTTCTCATTTTTGTTTCATCGGAAAATGTTTACCTCATGACAATTGGGAAGTATAATGAAGATTTAAAACATAGAAGACCAAATTAAAAAAATAAACAAAATAATTAAACTCAAATTCCATAAAGATACAGATATAAGAGTTTAAGAATTCCAGAATAAAAATCTGTTTTTTTTCCGAACCACTATTCAGTGTCTGAAATCTAAATCATATTTTCAAATCAAGTGTTGAGAAAAAAATATGAATTAAGTTTGAAAAAAAAAATCAAAGTTACAATCAGAGCCAAAGCAGAAATTTCACCACATGTGAACTCCATTTTAATCATTGAAACATAAAAAAAACGTTTATGAATATGTTTATGAATATGATCCTCATCAGATAAAAAATGGTAATCAAATTGTTATTCTAAATGTGACAAAAATTTTATTGGATGCCCTCGAAGTTCAAGGGGTATAAGTGCAAAAATGATCAATTGAAAATAAAATTGGAATAGAGACTAAATGTTTAAATCACAGAATCAGTTATCATTGAAAAAAGGAATCCGAATGAGTTTATTACCTTAAACAAAGATCCTGAGTTCTCAAAATTAAAAAAAAATCATGAAACTGAACTTCAGTAACTGAAGAAAAACCACAAGACTTAAAAATTACAATGAATTGAATCTGGATAAAAATAAAATTATAAACATAGAAATATTCATGTTAAGAAAATTACTCAATAATATTGGCAACTCAACTATAAGATCGTTTTTAACGAAGAAAATTGCAGGTGTTTGGCCTCAGATTCTTTATTATTTTTTTTCGAATTTGGTTTATAATATTTTAGTCCAGATTTTGAGATGAAAATTTTGAAATTCAAAACAAAAATTTTGATCTTCTCAGCCCGCAAAATGCGGGAGAACTTCTTCACTACTTACTCTAGGGGCCCCCTTAAATTGAAAAACTTTTCTAGATATTATTTCAAGGAGGCCCCTAGTTGTTATATTTCAAGTTTTCATTCCGATTTTTCTAGTTTTGATTTCGTTCCATAGATTTGAAGAAATTGAAGTAGTATGATTTAAGTAATGTAAAACTTTTTTTTCCCTCGGGGGGCCCGGGGCAATTGCCCCTTTTGCCCCCCCCCCCCCTTAATCCGGCCTTGGTATTTATTGTTATTAAGATTTTCGTTTGTTCATTTTTCAACTTTTCTCTTGCATTTCAATGGAACATGCGTAGATTTTGCCTGGATTTGCCCGGATATTATTTGGGTTTGAGTTCAAAATTTAGGAACCCGATGTCAAAATCTGGAATACTTTCTCAATAAATATACGGTTAAATAGTCAATAGATACCCGAAATTCAAATACAAAACTAAGAATTGAGTATTTAAAATTAAAGTTGGTAGCTTTTCAAACTCGTATCAGCATTGAGAATGAATAAAAATTTTCTTCTCGAGGGATTTTAAGCATCATTATTGCTTATTCATCCCGAGTGAATCAAAACTTCAATTCTGAAAATCTATTTGAAAACTTAATCACAGGTTAAATACTTGTAATCATTAACAAAATTGATCTTTATACCTCGAAGCATTTTCTTTTATAATTAAATCATAAATCATCAACATTTTTTTAAAGTAATTTTTTTTCTTTTTCTCGGATTTTTCATCCCGAAGGATGATTCATCCCTTTTTTTTAAGTAAACCTTTGAGTCTTTGAACATATTTAAAATTTTAAGTGTGATGCCTGCAGCCAATATTTACCAAAAGCACTAAAATGTTCAATGAAGTTTCCGTAACGGTCACATTTTTTTTTTTAAATTACGAGTTCAACACCTCGGATTTATTTTTATTAGTTTTTGGTTTGAAACTTGCATTGCTGAATAATGTACAATGTATTGAAATTCATTTTCCATTCAATTGGACGCACAATACTGAAAATCACATGTGGCATAATGAAGACACATTCATTTGACGTCCTGAATTTTGAAAAATCTGCAAGTTGTCTGGAACATAATTTTTTAAGGTTTCGGCTACATAAATTTTAATTAAATTTTATCTCATACTTCTAGATTTTGTAAAGGATTGGCTATTTGGAGAATGTAATAAAAAAGTTTCATTGTTTTTTAATATTTTCCATTTACTTTTTTAAGCTTCTCTTTATCGAAGAAATTATAAACATTCTGTTTATGTGGTTATGTTCAAATCTATCACTTTACGTCATGCAAATATTCATATTCATTTGAAATCTACACTTGATATTAAAATTAATATAACATCAAACCTAGAGAAGAGTTGTTGATTCAGAAGAAAACCCATGTACTTAATCGTAATCAGAAACAGATTCAAAAGAAAAAAAAAAACAAGAGTTAGAAAAAAAGAGAGAGGGGTTAAGAATTATTTTCGTTACACTAATGTTCATTGATCATTCATATATTTTGATTTTTTTTTAATTAAAACAAAAACCAGAAATCTTAAATGTGGCTCTTTAAAACTCTGAAATTTTGAAAATTTGAAGTTTTTGGCTCTTTCAACTCAAAAGGTTGCCGACCACTGCTCTAGGGCAAAGACATTTCGTCATACGACACTTTATGACGTTCACGTTTTGTATTGAAACTCAAATTTAGACACATAAAAACCCTACCTCGCCATTAAAATTGTTTTTTTTAAGATGTGTATCATTTACTTTTTAACCTATCACTTTAGTAATCAAACAAATCGTTTATATCATTACAAATTTTCAGATGATATTTATTTGTTCTCAAGAAAACAATTCCAGTCTCTCTTTTATTTTATATTTTTTGTTCTTTTTAATGCTCAACTTAAATAAACATAACATTAAATATGGTTTTGATAACTTACACAAGACCACATTATTATCATTTTTCTTAAGTGCAAATAATTCAAGAGCTTATTTGAATGATTTTTGTATCCTTAAACTTTTTCAAATAGGTAAAAACTATTTGATAAATAAAGCTCTGCACTTGTCATACAAAAATAGAGGATTTTATAAACTTTCCCCAAAACCTTAAGTAATTTTGATTTCAGTGAAAAAAGCTTTAGAAGTTTTTTTAAATTATTATTTCAGAAAGTAATAGTTCAGAGGAATTTAAAATATTTTTTAATGCAAAAATTAATTTTTTTTATCTTTTCACACACATATAGCATCTCAGTGAAACTTCATGTTTCTTTGAAGTTATATAGTTTTTACTTAACTCTAAGGCGTACATCTTTCAAGGAAAAGATGGCTAGCAGCTTGCAAATGCTTAAACCACCAACCCACAGTAAGTGTATTATGAATGCCATGACTGGGATTCGATCTCATGACTTCTGGCTTGAAAGACTTAAAAGCTATCCTCTAGGCCACGGTCGGCTGCAAAATTTTTTAATTTTCATAAGAAAATCTTAGTTTCTTGCTTGTGTCCATTCCAGGATCCAATTTTTTCATTGGCGGGAAAAAATCTGAAGTGCATGAAATTTTAAATTAAAACTGCGCTTGAAAATTAAGGGGGGGGGGGGGGAGGGGTAGGGTCTAACACTTTCAAAAAATCGATTTTTTTATTTTTTTTATTTTCTTATTGTAAAACATTTCAAGAATGTTGTGTCAAATTTTCAAGTCAATTGAAGCAAAACTGTAGAAGTTATAGGCCTTTATCTCCTCCTATCTAATACTGCAAGAAAGCAAGAGCAGAAACTTCAAACGCGTTTTTCTCGAAAGCACATTTTTAAAGCCCGTGGACATCGTCATTTGAAAACTACTTATCCGATTTTTTTCAAATTTGGAACATATTTTCTAAATATAAAATACCAGACCCCAACGTTTTTCTTTTTTGATTTTTTTTTTACTTTGGGGAGATTTTACAGGTGAAAAATGGCGGATTTTTTAGTGAAAAATCGTAGTTTTTACTTCAAACAGCCACAAAAATTTCATAAAAATATTTTTAAGTTAAATAAAAACGTTGGGGTCTAGAAAAACATCTATTAAAAATATTTTGCACTGATTTTTTGATTTCAGATGATTCTGTGCTGAGATACAGTGTCCACCGCAAATCCTGTTTTCTAAAAGGCATCCTCGAAAATGCTCCGTCACCGGCTCATTTTTCAATATTTTTCTACGAAAAAATTACTAAATGTTCTTTTAACAATGCTTTGTATAATGCAAAAAATTTGTTAATACATTTGTTTGAACGATAGCTCTAGAAAAAAATCGTGAAAATGGTGTTTTTTTTTATACCCGTTAGACCCTACCCCCCCCCTTAATAAACGATTTGCTTTTTTTAATATTTTAAATCATCGTTTTTAAATTTATCATGATTTTGTTTTAATCTTATGTATAAAAATTGAGGCGTTTTTTTTTTGGAACACCATTACGAATCAGAGAGTCGGAATGATGTAAAATTTAGTATCCGAGGGTTTTTTGAATCAGAAATTATTTGTATTATAGTTTCGAGGAATCTAACTTGTTATGGAATGAGGCCCCCATACAAAATCAACTTTTAATGGGAAACATGTCGAACAATTTTAAAACGATGTTCATAAAAATGATTCACGTGCACGAAAAGGTTAAGGACGTGTAGATGAATTTAAACATTTTTATCGATTCATCAATTTAAAGGTAACACGAATCTATAGAACGATCAAAAAATGATTCGAAGTAGCAACTTAAAAGTTTAATTTTTATGCGCAATGTTAACATAACTAGTAGGTATTTGCTTTGTGCTCTCAATATTTACAACAAAACTTGGAATTCCTTGTTTTGATTTCATCAGTTTCGTATTTGATCATTCAAGAAATCACCCATTTCCCAACTTGTACTTTGTCAGTGGAGATGAATTGAATATGTTGTAATTCAAGTATAGAAAGTTATTATTGTAAACTTCAATCAAATATTAACTTTGTTCAACTTTATTTTGATACCTGAAAGAATTTGAATTTAAAAAATTAATCAATTTTTGACTTTGATATCTGAGTCCCTTGAAAAAAAATTTCTTAATCATATTTAATTCAATTTTCATATTATCAATAAATTCGCTTGAATTCAAATGAATATTGTTTCCCTCATCTAAATTTAAAATTTGAAATCGTGGTCTGGTGTTGAATCAAATCCATTCTTTTTCAATGCTTTAAATTCTGGTTTTATTTGAAATTATATTTTTCTTTCGTTTTCTGGTGATTCGAACATACTGACATAGAATAGACATAAGAATTTATTTGAAAAAAGTTTAAAATTCTGATTTTGAATCGTATCAGTAAAATTTATAATTTTTCGAGTTTGTGTGATGATCACGAGGAAGAAAATTGTGCTTAAAATAAATTATCTTAATTATTATGCATTTTTGGTATAGTCAATATTTCTAGCTGAATTTGAATTTCGAATACCCTTCCATGGATGAGTCCTCCACACGCGCCTGCCCTGGTCCCCTGCGTTTTGATGGTTATACTTTTTCAGCGTTTAATTGAAATTTAATTTATGTGAACAAAATTTTTGCAGACGTAGAAATTTGTCCCCCAATTGTCTCCTCCCAAGAATAAGCTATTTCAAGTTTATTTGAATTTTCTGAAAAACTTATATGCGAACATTCCTTTTTCCAAATCATCCCATATTCATTACTTGTAAAATTAGATATTTATTAAAGCAGATTTCAGGGCTGGAATTCTCTATTTCAAAGCTGCGCTGCTACCATCTGGGGCAATTCGATGTTGCGTGAGCGACATTCCTGGTGAACGATAAATTATATAGGCGACGTTGTTTTTTTCCTTTTTCCGGAGTTTTCATCCCTAGGTTATATTTACTAATTAACACTCTTTAAGTAAAGAAATTAACGAACTATTTTTTTATTAACCTTCAATAAAACTATATTTTTTGTATATTTGCATATGATGATTAGTGCATCAATTAACTGCAACTTTAGTGAGTATCGCTGAAAATATAGGTTATGCGCAATACTTCAGTGCAAATATCTTTATTCCTTTTCTTAAATTTCTAAAAGATACGCAACAATACATTGTAAATAAATATTTTATCAACATTGGATCTTTATTCTAAACGAGATGCAAGAATTTGATCAACATTTCATTTTTGTTCTAAAAGAGATGCAAGAAATCTTGAAGAGACTTTAAAGAAGGCTGCTCCAAAACGTGATAATCATGGACTCTAGTTGATTTTGTTATTTGAAAAATATCCTTAACTCCACGTAATTGTGACAAAAACACTTCTTAAAAAAAGTTAAGTTTATTAAAACTTAAATAAAAATAAATTAGTCCGGTAGGAAGTCAATTCTATCGGATTGTACCAATAAACCACTCTACATTAAAAAGCAACGGACCACATTCGGCAGTTTACAAATACAAATACCGCCAAACAGGGCATCATGCAACAGCAGGATTAGATGCAACACTTGTGTACCACAAACACTTATTTAATTTATTTCAATAAAATGTAAATAAGTTATCATTTAATGATAAAAAATGACGATGAAATAGTTTCTCACAAAGTGAGATAGTTTTTTTAATGTTTGAATCTCATGGAAAATTAAAAAAAAACGAGCAACAGATGTACAAATTTTTACATTTTTGATGCCGTAAAAAACTTTACCCAGCATGACGGGTTCGCTTAATGATATTACCTACAAACTTTATATCGAAATTTTTTTTTATCCTAAACCAACAATATTGGTGTGAAAACGTTTTTCAGACAATCACCAAATTTTTTTAATTAAATATTTTTATAATTCAGTTATCAGTCTGGGCTTAAATGGCCTGATATCAAAGCTATTTCTGAATAAGTTAATAATATCTCATTGAGATGGGTTTGAGTAGTAACTTTGATATGCTCTTCTGATCGGGTTTGCAACTATCATGTTTGTAAAATGCCTCTATCCTAAAATAACTGGTAAAATAGAAAAAATAAATGACTTTTATCATCAAAACTAAGCTCTGATTAACATCTTGAGAGAAAATTGAAGATCTCAAAACAGATTTGATAAAGACATAGATTTAATACAAAACTTTAGCTATGTCGTTTGAAAGGTATCAGTTTCTAGCATTGTCAATGAAATTATACGGAAATATTGCCAGAAAAACAAAAATTTTGCTTAAAACACAAATAGGCGCATTTGAATTTCCCACACGGTTTGAGGTTCGACATTTTAGACAGCAGTTTTAATAAAATCGTTTTCTCGAAAACTAGAGGAACATAAAAATTTCGAACATAAAAATTACTCCGATGTATAGAGAACAGATGTCTGCTCATGTTTATATTCGATGGAGTATCTGAATTTATTTTTGTTCAAATTTCCATGTTTAACTCATGGGGATTTCTTTTAATACCCTTTTCATAGGGTAGCTTCTACAAACTCATAACAATCTGTTTTACTGAATGTCTCGTATTCCTAAAGATCAATCGCCCTATTTAAAACTATTAATCATAAAAAGCTTAAACTTCACTCTAACAGCTCGGACGCATGCCAACATTTGATCTTTCTTTTGAATTGCCGAAACTATCGATTCGAATCAAATGTCACGTGTTACGTAATGATGAGAGCAAAAAAAGAGAGAAACAAAAACCTTTCGTGCACTGACAGAAAAAGCAATAAATTTTTAAAACAGTTGCACGATCTTGCACGGCTCGCAAAAGTCTCGTGCCAAATGAAGACTTACCGACTTGCAGAAAAACTTCTCGAAAGAGAAACTTGCAATGAAGAAATGCCGAATCGAAACTTGAAAAAAAAAGACAAAATCCGCAAAAAACAACAACCATCTCGCATGGAGAAAGCCGCCCATCTCAGTGGGTATAACCTTTTGCCTTTTGGTTTCTTTTTTTGTGAATCCACAACAATTCGTCTTCGAATGCAAACTGCAGTCAACCCTTTGATGTATCAAATTGAAGAAAGAGTTTTTTTTAAATGAAGATATTTGAATTTCGTAGTCCTTAAAAGCAACAATCGTTAAAGCAATTGATCATAATTTGTTCCAATTCAAATTTAAGAAAATTTAACATATAAAAACCCTCATCGTAACCTTAAAGGTTAATGATCTGCTTAACGAAGGCACACGCTCTTGACGTAGATGATGATATTTGGAGATGTTACGTTTAGTGTATTCTTTTAGCGTTTTACTCGTTGCCTTCAATATTGTATTTGGTTGTTGTTTTTCTTATTTCGATCGTGACGGAAAACTTGCTTTGCGGTGAGGTATCTGGTAGGCGTTCGAGCAAGGTTTTGTAACAAGAAAATAAAAAATTTCACTTTCCACCCTCTGGCGAGGAGAGGATTGATTTATGGGGTTATCCACTTCATAAGCAAAAGGAGGATAAAACGACGACGATCTTCAATTTGGAAGGAAAAGAACATTTTGAGATCGATTTCGGCTTCGACAGGTGATCGGAAGATCATTTTCCAAAGGTCTCGTTACATAAAATATGCTCTATTTAATTTGTATGAGAAATATTCAGAATTTTTTTTAAACGAATTTTAAACTAATCCTTTTTTTTCTTCCAATTGCAGGTATGCTACCAGTTCGTGGAAAAATCGGTAAATTAAAAATTTTTGTTTCGAATTCCGGATAAGAAGTGACACAACTTGAATAATTTTATGACCAATTATGACAATTTTACATATTTTTTTTTAATTTTAAACAAGAATAAATTTATAACAATTTTGACAATTTTGACAATTTTGACAATTTTGACAATTTTGACAATTTTGACAATTTTGACAATTTTGACAATTTTGACAATTTTGACAATTTTGACAATTTTGACAATTTTGACAATTTTGACAATTTTGACAATTTTGACAATTTTGACAATTTTGACAATTTTGACAATTTTGACAATTTTGACAATTTTGACAATTTTGACAATTTTGACAATTTTGACAATTTTGACAATTTTGACAATTTTGACAATTTTGACAATTTTGACAATTTTGACAATTTTGACAATTTTGACAATTTTGACAATTTTGACAATTTTGACAATTTTGACAATTTTGACAATTTTGACAATTTTGACAATTTTGACAATTTTGACAATTTTGACAATTTTGACAATTTTGACAATTTTGACAATTTTGACAATTTTGACAATTTTGACAATTTTGACAATTTTGACAATTTTGACAATTTTGACAATTTTGACAATTTTGACAATTTTGACAATTTTGACAATTTTGACAATTTTGACAATTTTGACAATTTTGACAATTTTGACAATTTTGACAATTTTGACAATTTTGACAATTTTGACAATTTTGACAATTTTGACAATTTTGACAATTTTGACAATTTTGACAATTTTGACAATTTTGACAATTTTGACAATTTTGACAATTTTGACAATTTTGACAATTTTGACAATTTTGACAATTTTGACAATTTTGACAATTTTGACAATTTTGACAATTTTGACAATTTTGACAATTTTGACAATTTTGACAATTTTGACAATTTTGACAATTTTGACAATTTTGACAATTTTGACAATTTTGACAATTTTGACAATTTTGACAATTTTGACAATTTTGACATGTTTGACATGTTTGACATGTTTGACATGTTTGACAATTTTGACAATTTTGACAATTTTGACAATTTTGACAATTTTGACAATTTTGACAATTTTGACAATTTTGACAATTTTGACAATTTTGACAATTTTGACAATTTTGACAATTTTGACAATTTTGACAATTTTGACAATTTTGACAATTTTGACAATTTTGACAATTTTGACAATTTTGACAATTTTGACAATTTTGACAATTTTGACAATTTTGACAATTTTGACAATTTTGACAATTTTGACAATTTTGACAATTTTGACAATTTTGACAATTTTGACAATTTTGACAATTTTGACAATTTTGACAATTTTGACAATTTTGACAATTTTGACAATTTTGACAATTTTGACAATTTTGACAATTTTGACAATTTTGACAATTTTGACAATTTTGACAATTTTGACAATTTTGACAATTTTGACAATTTTGACAATTTTGACAATTTTGACAATTTTGACAATTTTGACAATTTTGACAATTTTGACAATTTTGACAATTTTGACAATTTTGACAATTTTGACAATTTTGACAATTTTGACAATTTTGACAATTTTGACAATTTTGACAATTTTGACAATTTTGACAATTTTGACAATTTTGACAATTTTGACAATTTTGACAATTTTGACAATTTTGACAATTTTGACAATTTTGACAATTTTGACAATTTTGACAATTTTGACAATTTTGACAATTTTGACAATTTTGACAATTTTGACAATTTTGACAATTTTGACAATTTTGACAATTTTGACAATTTTGACAATTTTGACAATTTTGACAATTTTGACAATTTTGACAATTTTGACAATTTTGACAATTTTGACAATTTTGACAATTTTGACAATTTTGACAATTTTGATAATTTTGACAATTTTGACAATTTTGACAATTTAGACAATTTTGACAATTTTGACAATTTTGACAATTTTGACAATTTTGACAATTTTGACAATTTTGACAATTTTGACAATTTTGACAATTTTGACAATTTTGACAATTTTGACAATTTTGACAATTTTGACAATTTTGACAATTTTGACAATTTTGACAATTTTGACAATTTTGACAATTTTGACAATTTTGACAATTTTGACAATTTTGACAATTTTGACAATTTTGACAATTTTGACAATTTTGACAATTTTGACAATTTTGACAATTTTGACAATTTTGACAATTTTGACAATTTTGACAATTTTGACAATTTTGACAATTTTGACAATTTTGACAATTTTGACAATTTTGACAATTTTGACAATTTTGACAATTTTGACAATTTTGACAATTTTGACAATTTTGACAATTTTGATAATTTTGACAAATTTGACAATTTTGACAATTTAGACAATTTTGACAATTTTGACAATTTTGACAATTTTGACAATTTTGACAATTTTGACAATTTTGACAATTTTGACAATTTTGACAATTTTGACAATTTTGACAATTTTGACAATTTTGACAATTTTGACAATTTTGACAATTTTGACAATTTTGACAATTTTGACAATTTTGACAATTTTGACAATTTTGACAATTTTGACAATTTTGACAATTTTGACAATTTTGACAATTTTGACAATTTTGACAATTTTGACAATTTTGACAATTTTGACAATTTTGACAATTTTGACAATTTTGACAATTTTGACAATTTTGACAATTTTGACAATTTTGACAATTTTGACAATTTTGACAATTTTGACAATTTTGACAATTTTGATAATTTTGACAATTTTGACAATTTTGACAATTTAGACAATTTTGACAATTTTGACAATTTTGACAATTTTGACAATTTTGACAATTTTGACAATTTTGACAATTTTGACAATTTTGACAATTTTGACAATTTTGACAATTTTGACAATTTTGACAATTTTGACAATTTTGACAATTTTGACAATTTTGACAATTTTGACAATTTTGACAATTTTGACAATTTTGACAATTTTGACAATTTTGACAATTTTGACAATTTTGACAATTTTGACAATTTTGACAATTTTGACAATTTTGACAATTTTGACAATTTTGACAATTTTGACAATTTTGACAATTTTTACAATTTTGACAATTTTGACAATTTTGACAATTTTGACAATTTTGACAATTTTGACAATTTTGACAATTTTGACAATTTTGACAATTTTGACAATTTTGACAATTTTGATAATTTTGACAAATTTGACAATTTTGACAATTTAGACAATTTTGACAATTTTGACAATTTTGACAATTTTGACAATTTTGACAATTTTGACAATTTTGACAATTTTGACAATTTTGACAATTTTGACAATTTTGACAATTTTGACAATTTTGACAATTTTGACAATTTTGACAATTTTGACAATTTTGACAATTTTGACAATTTTGACAATTTTGACAATTTTGACAATTTTGACAATAATTGAGGTTTGTTTGTTTGATTGTTTCGATTATTTTAGTTTTACAAGCTTTATGGCATCCACGACTCATATTAACGTTGCAGGTGGCGGCCATTTTTTGAAAAACTTTTCCGTTTAAACTGTAAAAATTCGATGTTTACTCTGCATTGTTTACTGACTTACCAAATGAGCTCCATCACAAGCTCACTTTAGAGGTGATTTTTGAAATAAAAAAAAGGAAAAGCCCTGTCTGGTCGTTCGGATATTAAACGAAAATGCTTGGATGTTGTTCGAATTTATCCACAGATTCTTAACCAAAAATTCGAATATTGTTTTCAAAAATTTGGATTTTTCCGTCAAATAATAAAATTCTGTAGCTTGTTTCATTGAAATGAGTCTGTGAATATTTTTATGGAATTGTAAAGTTGAAATTTAATGCCGCTGATGTGCGTCAATTAAAACTTATTTTCATTATTAAAAATTTCTTTAATTTTTTATGTTAAATACCTTAGTTGGATTTTCCCGAAATTTGCCCAGTTTTGGGATGGAAATTTTGAAATTCAATGCCTGGAGTTTGTCAGGTTCTTCTGTAAAAATGCCAGGGAAAATCCAGGCACTTTAACAGAATATCCTTGCAAAATCCGGACATTAAGTTTCTTAATTTCAATATCCATAACCGGGGAATATCCGGAAAAATACGACTAAGAAGGTGGAAAAGTTGGAAAATGATTTTAACCAATCGTGACATCAGTGGCGTTCAACTTCTTTCTTGCAATTAAAAGTTTAGCAAAAAATGTTTGTAAATTAATTTCGCTTAAACAAGTTAAAAAATTTTGATATTTGCAAACCAATAGTTTGGGGCACTAAATTTGAGTTTAAGGTGTGACTTTGCGTAAATTATGAAAAAATCCGGGCAGAACTTTTTTCATTTGCAAATGCAGCATTTGCAAATTTTATGAATTTATGTTAATAATGGCAAAAAAAAAAAAACTTTCATTCAATCAATATATTTTGGTTGAAGTTTATATTATTTAATGAAAGATGTATGTTTTTAAAGAAAGTTGGAAACTCGCAATGCCTGAAGTGTTTAAAAGTAGTCTTAAGGAACTCCTTAAACTGCTTTGGTTTGGAGGAACTATTTTTTATAAAATAAATTTCTAGTCTTTCATCCCGGCCAGAAACTCCATTTTCTGCACAGTATCTTAAGATTGTTCTGCAAAACCACTGTTTCTCAAATTTCGAGATGAACGGTTGCATCTACATGACAAATCCTGAGGAATTGTTTTTCTTGTCATAAATAAATCTCTTGATTTTGATGAAAAATTTGTGTGCAAAATTTGGACCAAAATCCCAAAAATAAAATCGAAACCGCAGCTTGGAAAACCTGAATACTACTTATTTTATGAAAAAAATTCTAATCATTTCAAATTCACCGCCATGCTAGACCGGAGACAACTGAGCGAATCGTTATTGAACCCCTCATCACTCAGAAAGTAACAGTCATAATTTCGTGAAAATAAATTTTATGAAAAAAGTTTTTTAGCTCAAATGTGGTTAGAAAATCTTTCAATTTGATAAAAATATTTCATGAAGATTAATGAATTGCTACAGGAGCTACATGCATTCATGAAAAATCGTATTTCAGTCAATTTAATCAAAACGTTTCGAAAAGATAAATTCTCATACAAAACAGCATATCTTGAGCATGAATTAGTCAAACGATCTGAAACATTATGCGTTATCGAATATATTCTTAAGCTATATTGATATTCATGATTTATAAATCGATCAACTTTCAAGTGAGACATAAATCAATAATTTTATAAAATGACATTTTCTTCATGGGGGTGAAAAGGGACAGAACTGAACGTGTTCTATCATCATTTCACCAAGACATAGTCCCTTTAAAATATTTTAAGTGTTAAAGAGCCTTCTAGAACGTTTTATGGAATTTTATTGACTTAAAACCCATTAATGGGTAAATAATGTCAAATAACACTCCATTTAGATGATTCAAGTCAAATCCGATGACAGATTCAAATTTCTGAGAATAAAATTAATGCCAGGCTCTCAAAACGTCGGCTTTTCCCATTGTAAATTGGATGGTTTGTATGGACGACCCCCTTTAAAGGGGGCATTTGAACTAGAATTTCGCATTACATTTAAGCTTCCGTGCCAAATATCAGCTCCATAATCCATCTTTTGGCTGAGCCTCAATAAGTTTTTAAGTTTTTCCGAACATACCTCGCGTAATCTTCTATTACGTCGAATGAAATATCTTTAGAATTCACAGAAAACTGTTAAAGAAATTTATTGTAACAACTTTAAAATTTGTATCTCACGTATAGAATATGTTGTCCACTGTGTGCGACTAGTTTATGTCAGTTTTTGTATTTTTTATCATAAAAATATTTGTTTAAATTTTGTTTCATACGACATAATGAAAGCTAACGCGAGATATGATCTTTTGGATCCTGTCCACCGAACCTGCATGAATACAATCTACAATCGAACGAGTTCGGTTGAAATGACTGAAATACCGCAAACAAATTAAATTCAGGTGCTTAGCTGTGCAGTGATTGGCAAATCACCCTATTTTGGAAAGAAAAGAAATGGGGAAAAAATAAATGGATTTGCTGTTTTGCATTCTTGAACATTTTTCTTTTAAAATGTTGTTGAAAAATTTAATGTTCAAAATCTCAAAAAAACGTTTTAACGATATGTCAAGACTTCTGTTTGTTTTTGCAGCTATTCCTATTCTTAGAATGCTATAGTGCAGGACGATTTCATGAAAGGGAATTCTTTAAAAAATTGTTTGCTGTCGTAGAACTTTCCGTGAAATGTTGTGAAATGTCAATTAAATTTTTGGCATCCTTACAAATATGCTTCCGATTAGCAAACAACTGGTGAAATCAATGATTTTTAGATCAGGACCAACCAAGCTGTTCATCACGACCCAAAAGCCCAAAAACCTTCAAAAACTGCACCCAAACACTTCACACGATAAAAAGTTACAAACAGAATCCATTTGAATTATGATGTTTAGTCAAACACCTCCAAAGATTGTGAAAGTCGGTAGCAATATTTATATTGAACAAACAGTGCGCGGTTGCACAAATTTTAGAACGGTCGCCATGCATTTGTTTGCACAATTTGAAGGGTTCTACGCCATCAGCCACTGGGTGGTCTGTTTTTAAACTCTGCAACTCTACATTCAAATTTATGCACCTTGATAGTCGTTCACGATTAACTTTAGTTTGAGGTGCAAATGAAGGAAGACGTCCTCCCAGGGTGCACATAAAAGGCAAGATAGGCCAACATCAAAGATAGTGAATTAACAGAAGCAAAGAGGAACGCGGATGATCGATGGCGCTTATGATGGCGGCTTTTGTGACGGTCGCCATCAAAAGGTGAATCTTTGTGTTCCGCCTGATCAAATGTTTACCGTCACCGCAAGGTCTACTACCAATGAATTTGTTGACTGCCTCCGGTAGTTTAATGAATTGGATTCGATTGATCAGTAGACGTGAAATGGTGTGTTTAATAAAGTAACTTAATAATGACAAACAAAATTTTTTTATGGTAAGTTTTTCAACTTCGTTAAATTGGAGCTTTAAAAAAAATAACCATCTTTATTTTAATGAGAGGAAAGCGATAAAAATAGACTTTAAAACTTTTATTCATCAGCTCGAGTGATCTATCCTCGAATGCCAGTCTGCTCTTATTGGATCTATTATAACAACCCATTGAAACCACCAGGTGATTCAACTCTACTCAACACCTGGCATGACATTTACCTAAGTCTCACATGCTCTGCGACACGTTCCTGCTCAAGTGACTATTATTTTATTAAAATTGGCAATAGCCACGACGCTCAAAAGCCGTCAAATACCTATTGGACGATTATTTTTTAATCAGTTAAGGTAGACGCCGCTTCTTTTCGTGGAATTGTTAATACCTGCTTCCTTGAGGAAATATTTTTCTAAATATACATAGAAGGAACCCCGTCACCGTTTGAGAACGAGGAATTGAGGATGTAAAATGACAGAGACCATAAAAAACGTGCAGCGATCGATGCATCCACACTTCAAACTGTCAATTAAATCAGCCAGGCTCATCATCATTATCATCCGAGCTGATTGTTGAATGCTTCTGGAGGCGCTTGTCTAATAAACACCGATCGGCAAAGCCAATTATCTTCCAATGTACTAAGTGCACTTCCCGAGAACACCCTCTGGGAGGGCTTCATCCATAGTGAATGGGACTGGTTTGTACAATTTACACTCAATTATTCGAATCCATGTGCTGGAAAAGCTGATGTTCCCATCCAGAAGAAACCTATCGGTCTGAAGGCGGAAATTCTCAAACATCCTGCATCATTCGATGATCATGCGCAAGTTTTTTGGATTGACCTTGCAGGTGCATCATCTTCATTCAACTGACTCCCTGCCTTCCATATCTCATACTTCAAGAATCTTCCTTAGGCTTAAATTAGCAGCATCATCAACATTAAGTAACAAGCAAGCCGAAGAATGAGAAGAGTAGGAAAATGAGCAAAATGAGCAGTCAAAGTCATCGGAGGAGCTCATTAGTCCTACCCAGTGTCAGGCCGCCAATTCTTTTAAGAACCCAGAACTTTGACACCCAACACGAACATTTAACCTCCCCGGGTGGATTCCACGTCCTGTTTTTCCGTTCGATTGATTGGCTTGGCCCCGAATGATTCGAGTTCTGAACGCGAGGGGTCGCCGCCATGGAACAAATGATGGATTATAGCTTTGGGTCAAGGTTCGTCGCTGCGTTAATGTTCTCGTGGATCTCGGATGATGCACTAAGTCGGCTAAGTGTGCTGATTGGAAGCCTCCGGGATGATAGGCAGCTTTAACTGTAGCCAATTAAGTCAGCGTTTTCTAAGCGCGTGTAGCTCATCCTTTAGTTTTAAGCTACTCTATGGATGGCTAATGGTATGAAATTTTGTTTCATATTGAATTGGGGTTTGGAAAGCTATACTTCATCTTGCGAAAGTAACAATAAACAGTTCCTAAAAATCTAAACACAAATTTTAAACAAACACCGTGATATTCACTAACTGAATTGCTTTTCATCACGTACCGTAAACAGGGGGAAACTTTGATCAACATTAAATATTTCCACATAATCAACAATAACTAAGTCAATATTTGGAATTTTTGAAAACTGTTACCCAGGTTTGTAAGCCTGTAAATTGGGTTTCTAATATATAAAATTTTGTTTGTTTTTGAATTTTTGCTAATATTAAAATGTAATTATAAAATCTTCAAATATCAAATTTTTCAAAGGCTCGCAAACAAACACCTCATTTGAAGAAACAAAAATACTTAGAAACAAACGGAATGTTCTATGAAAATTTTTAACTGTTTTCTTGTGTTTAAATATGTAGTCTAAGTGCTATTTTGATAGTAATTTAGTAATAAAATTTCAATATTTAAAAATTAAGGACATTCTCCAAGACTAAACCCGTTTAAGATAAATGTCTAGCAATCCAATAAAATGGTTATCTTTAAGTAAAATAAAAGGAAATGGAAATAGTGGGAGCTCCTAGCGAATTATATGAAGGTGAATTTTCGTTTGTTTTTTTGTAGCTAAAATATTAAGCAATGTATTTAATTATTGCCCCAAAATGTATGCAGCCTCATGATGCATTTTTCGGTTGTGAATGTTTTGAAAGAAAATCTAATAAAAAAGATATGCAATCGATTTTTCATATTTGATAAATAGCCCAAAATAATGAGTTTGAAGGTATTGGAATACATTGCAACGATCCTGATAAAAGATACCCCGGAACAGGAAATATAGATTTGTTAAAAACTTTTATTTGTAGTCACGAATGTTGTTAAAATATTCTGCAATCAATGATCATATTTTACTCTCCTTTTCTAATTAAGTATTTCAAAAATTTGAGCTGTTACGAAAAAGCAACCCTTTCCAAAATATTCAATAACTAATCAAAAGTTACCCAAGTTTACGGAACCTATATTAAAATCAGACAGACGACTGACGAAATGGCTAGGAAATCAACATATCTGATCAGTCCACTTTGATGGAAATACGCTTTGATCAACAAATTAAGAATCTTTGAGAAAGCTATAAATGATGAGATAGATGAGTTGGATTTTGAATACCTATATCAGACAGTTAAATGCCTTTACTATAAAAAAAAATAGGTTAATCATATAATATTCAGGCGTTTTGTGAATGAAATATTAAATTAAGGCTCTTCTGCAGTGAAAAAATGCTAATATGCTTATAATCAGTTTCTACCATTTTCAATTTAATTGTATGGAGATATTGCAAGTGGAAATGAAATATTTCCCAAAACATAAATATACGCATAAAGCCCGCTAAGAAATCAGCATTTTGGACTTCATTTATTATAAAATCATCTTCTCAAATAGTCAAAGAGATTTCAACGTACAAATTGCTCCAATGTAGAAAATAGATGTCTGCTCATGCGCATATTATAATAGTTTTTAGACATTTATCTAATATTATCTAATTTTTATCGCCGCTGAAATCTTATTAATATTAATCTGAATTGGCATTTTGGCAAATATAGTTTCTATAAAATTTGCAGAAATAGCTATTCAGATTATAATTAATACATTAATCTATTGGGAAATTTAAAAAAAACTAACTATGCACATTTAGCCTGCCTCTCCTATTCTCAAATCCATATGCTTATAAGACCTTTACGACGATCCTTTTCCCTGGAATTTACGGGATCCCGGAAAATTGAAAATGAAGATCTTAACACTTAACTGCATACGAAACCTCTGCCACATGCTAATTTTAAATTAATAGGTATTGTTAAACATTTGAAACTTTTTCAATGCCTTAAAAATTCAAATGGCAATTTTAAACCCCAGGACCCAGTAACTGAGTACTTCAATCGCAAATCTTGACTGATTTTTGCGGCAAAAATTTGAAATATTGGCAAAGATTTTCCACTACTGATAGAAGTTGGTTCTAGGGTTCAGGTTATTTATCTAATCTTGTAAATTTTCAGACAACTATCCTTTTGCTCCAAAATCTGCCATTTTACTGCCGATGGTTTTGCTATTGTCAACTGTTTGTGAAACGGATGTTCTTAACGATGAATGTTGCAAAATAAAGCATTCAGATTCATTTCGTAGTGTTTCTTCATTGAAATTGTTTGGTTTTAAAGATTCTTTGTCGTTTTTCAGTTCTCAAACGATTTTTTTTTGTCAAATTCAATGTATTATTACGACGTTTGAAAATTGGGCACACGTGGGAAACACATCATCATTTGATAGATAAAAGCGACATGACCTGCGAATCTTGCGGGGTAACAAACACCGTAAAACATCTTCTAATGGACTGCAGAATCTATGAACAACAAAGGCAAGAAAGCAACATCGGAACTACGTTTGGAGATATTCTTGCATATACCGAAGAAGCGGAAACAAAGTTAATACAATTCTTAAAAACAAGTGGTCTGATTAAAAAAATATAAAAATGAGAAAAAAATATTAAAATTGTTATTTATAAAATGTAAATTGTTGTAAGTAGTTGTAAAAATAGTTTTTAAGTAGATTAAGACCCGAATGAACACTCAGGGTTTAAAAGGTCATAAATAAAATTAAAAAAAAAAATTCAATGTATTAACCGGGCTTTAGATAATTTGTTTCAAGTCTAAGCCATGTATCAAGGTAGAACTATCATTTTCCTTGCTCAAACTTAGACATTTTTCCAAATTAGATCGTGAAATTTTTTGGTTATTTTACACGTTTCATAAACTTGTGAAATTCTCAGGATATTTTAGCGCTTCCCGGAATTCGATAGAAACTAATTGTTTTTATTCTTGTAAATTCTCAGTCGGATAATCCCGGTAGGACACTTTAGATATAACAGACTGAAATGAAAAGTATCATATTTATCATATGCATCATATTTATACTGAATTATAAAAGTTTGGTTCAAAAATAGTTGTGTATGGAAAAAAATATGAAAAATAGATTTTTTATCATTTAGGAGCGAAAATCAGTTTTCCATTAACTTTTTTTCATTGCTTACTCAAACGTGGCGTTGTCGAATAGTGAATTTCGTCAAGCATCTAACTGAGGAGTGTATTCAAAAGAAAAAAACGCAACACTTCGTTTCGTGGATTACTTTTGAATGCATAAATGGAAGTTGATGAAATTTTCAATGAAGCTACCTAGTAATGTAATATGTATGTACGTGCACAAAATTTGATGACGATCTGTCAAGTGGTTTTTTTTTATAGCGTCCAATACTGAAGTTCGTTAGCAAAATTTTTTGGGCAGGATCGAGAGAAATCCAGAAAAGTCCCAGTGGGAGACCCAAAAACAGCTGAAAATCAACTGTTTGACCAAAGTTCACATGGTTAATCATTTAAAAAGTTCTAGAAGATCCATTGGTGAACAAAAATTTGAATAAAAGTGAAGATTGTTGATTCCATGAAGTGAGAGGAAGCTCAATCCGAAAATATTAATGAGGAAGTGATAAAAAAATCTTTTTTCTGACTGATTCGTCTAGCTGACTTTCAAATAGGCTTGACTTCATTTCTACAAGGTGAAAAATTGGGTAAATTTTTTATTATTTTGAGCAAATTCCAAATTATGTGTAATTTTGAAGAACAAGCTTCAGCAAACAGCAAACGTAATCAAAAATTGCCTTGATTTGAGAAAAAAGGTGGATCAGTGTGCATTATAGATGGCGCACATGTTGCCCAATGATTAAAGTCAAAAAAATTCTTCATCGGACGTTATCTCAAAAACAACTTGATAGAACATCACAAAAATCTACGTATGTAAACATTACATTACCAGGTAATTTCGCTGAAAATTTTATCAATTTTCATACATGCATTCAAAAGTTATTTACAAAGCAAAGTGTTGCATTTAGAGGGTGTTCAATAAGTTCGAATACACTTTTTAACCAAATGGTGTGGAAAAGGCGTAGCAAATACATCTATTTTTTTGTTAGAGCAATTTTGTGCTATTATCAGACAAACTATTCGAAGAATTTATTTTTATTAAATGTCCGTTTTTTATTAGCCTTATCACACCAAAATTTCTGGGACAGACGAAAAATCCAATTTATTGACCAAAATAAATAGTTTACAGGTCACCTAATATGTCTCCATTGGTCCAATTCTCATGAGCACAGAATTTCTAAACGTGTCTCATATAATTTTTTTTTTCGTTATATGTGTGAAATGTCCAAAAAGCAGCTACGTGCTGTTTGATTTTCATTAGAGTGTCCGTCCCGGGATTTCCCGGGCGGGAATTCCCGGGAATTTGACAAACTCGAGAATTTTCGTTTCCCGGGAATCATACTTTCATTCCCGGGAATTCCCGACATGTATGAAATGTTTTCTCTGGAAAAGCCTGATAGCCTCCGGAACCATTCTTATTGGTCTTTTTGAAAATGTAGTCATACAAAACTCATTGAGTATATGCCGATTCCTATTTTAGTAGACTTTTTTCAGCCATTTGGAGCAATTTTTTTTATCAAATAGGTAGAGAAGTTTAAAAAAAAAACATATGTATTTTCCACATTTTTTCATTGAACGAAAACCCACTACACTTTGAAAAATATATGAAAAATCGTGCAACAGGTAAGCAGATTGTGTTTTCTTGATAGTAACATTTATGCACTTGTTTCCCTCTGGCTTTGAAAGCCAGATGAATTTCAAAACTTAAAATGAAGAATACATCGTTTTTTTTTATATGAATAGCAAATATGTGAAGTGTTCAGAAAAAAAGGTTAGAATAATCCAACAAATAAACAGATTTTTTTAATTAACCCTTAATTGCATGAATAAATTGTTCATTCGACTTATTCAGGATCTTTTATAGTTCGTTCGACTGTTTTTAATTTATCATTGTTGAAAACAGTTTGATTTATTTGATATAAAATAAGTTAAAAAATGACACTATGAAGAGTAGATATATTTTGAACAAATTATGGGCTTGTGTGCACGAAAGGTTCGATAAGCTTCGTACATTTGAATTGAAGTGCATATGTTTCACATGTTTTTGAATATTTACCGGGATCCCGGGAATTCCTGGGAAACAGGCCACTAAATTTCCCGATTCCCGGGAACGGGTAAAAAGCCAGGAAATGGACACTCTAATTTTCATCAAATAGCCTATCAACGTGATGGAGGATAGAATAATTGCACATCATAAATAGACGAAAACCATTAAAAATGTGCTTGTGTAACTTTGTATAAAGTTCACATTTACATTACATTGGATTTTTTTTGCTAATTTTGCATGTAGTGTTTATTTTTATAGGCCATTTCACACAGAATAATACAGGTTTCGGAAATTTTTGCTCCAAATGAAAAGTGCCATGCCCTTCAAAAATAACTCTCTTGGATAAGTTGGTTATATCTTACATGTTGTCGAGATTAAACAATTACAGGATATCTATTTTGACTCTATATAAAAATCGTCAGCATTCTTATGTGGAACTCCTTAAAAGAATTCATAATTTGTGTCATCTACCTTCTTCCATATATATTTCTAAAAACCAGAAGCGAAGAATAATTGAAGCATTGTGGACCAACTACGAGATATCTCGTTTTTTATAGCTTGAAATGTAAAAAACATAACTCAAATGTAATAAATTTATATAGAACTTTCATTGTAAACATCACTTTTTTATAACTTACAGACAATTAATTTGTAAAATTTTGCCCAGTGGATTTCAAGACAAAAAGCCAAACTTAGGAGTTTTCAGGTATTGATTCCTTTGCGGTCCTTAACATGTTGAAATTAAAAGCATCTCATCATTTCAAATGTGATACGAATATTTAAACTTCTTAAGAAACATTTACAAATAATAATCATAATTGTCAAAATTGTCAAAATTGTCAAAATTGTCAAAATTGTCAAAATTGTCAAAATTGTCAAAATTGTCAAAATTGTCAAAATTGTCAAAATTGTCAAAATTGTCAAAATTGTCAAAATTGTCAAAATTGTCAAAATTGTCAAAATTGTCAAAATTGTCAAAATTGTCAAAATTGTCAAAATTGTCAAAATTGTCAAAATTGTCAAAATTGTCAAAATGGTCAAAATGGTCAAAATTGTCAAAATTGTCAAAATTGTCAAAATTGTCAAAATTGTCAAAATAGTCAAAATTGTCAAAATTGTCAAAATTGTCAAAATTGTCAAAATTGTCAAAATTGTCAAAATTGTAAAAATTGTCAAAATTGTCAAAATTGTCAAAATTGTCAAATTGTCAAAATTGTCAATATTGTCAAAATTGTCAAAATTGTCAAAATTGTCAAAATTGTCAAAATTGTCAAAATTGTCAAAATTGTCAAAATTGTCAAAATTGTCAAAATTGTCAAAATTGTCAAAATTGTCAAAATTGTCAAAATTGTCAAAATTGTCAAAATTGTCAAAGTTGTCAAAATTGTCAAAATTGTCAAAATTGTCAAAATTGTCAAAATTGTCAAAATTGTCAAAAATGTCAAAATTGTCAAAATTGTCAAAAATGTCAAAATTGTAAAAATTGTCAAAATTGTCAAAATTGTCAAAATTGTCAAAATTGTCAAAATTGTCAAAATTGTCAAAATTGTCAAAATTGTCAAAATTGTCAAAATTGTCAAAATTGTCAAAATTGTCAAAATTGTCAAAATTGTCAAAATTGTCAAAATTGTCAAAATTGTCAAAATTGTCAAAATTGTCAAAATTGTCAAAATTGTCAAAATTGTCAAAATTGTCAAAATTGTCAAAATTGTCAAAATTGTCAAAATTGTCAAAATTGTCAAAATTGTCAAAATTGTCAAAATTGTCAAAATTGTCAAAATTGTCAAAATTGTCAAAATTGTCAAAATTGTCAAAATTGTCAAAATTGTCAAAATTGTCAAAATTGTCAAAATTGTCAAAATTGTCAAAATTGTCAAAATTGTCAAAATTGTCAAAATTGTCAAAATTGTCAAAATTGTCAAAATTGTCAAAATTGTCAAAATTGTCAAAATTGTCAACATTGTCAAAATTGTCAAAATTGTCAAAATTGTCAAAATTGTCAAAATTGTCAAAATTGTCAAAATTGTCAAAATTGTCAAAATTGTCAAAATTGTCAAAATTGTCAAAATTGTCAAAATTGTCAAAATTGTCAAAATTGTCAAAATTGTCAAAATTGTCAAAATTGTCAAAATTGTCAAAATTGTCAAAATTGTCAAAGTTGTCAAAATTGTCAAAATTGTCAAAATTGTAAAAATTGTAAAAATTGTCAAAATTGTCAAAATTGTCAAAATTGTCAAAATTGTCAAAATTGTCAAAATTGTCAAAATTGTCAAAATTGTCAAAATTGTCAAAATTGTCAAAATTGTCAAAATTGTCAAAATTGTCAAAATTGTCAAAATTGTCAAAATTGTCAAAATTGTCAAAATTGTCAAAATTGTCAAAATTGTCAAAATTGTCAAAATTGTCAAAATTGTCAAAATTGTCGAAATTGTCGAAATTGTCATCAATTGTCAAAATTGTCAAAATTGTCAAAATGGTTAAAATGTGTTTTATAGAATTTGGTTATGAAATTTCAATTGTCAGAACTTTTACCAAGTACATTGCTCAAGGCATCATTGATTTATCCCAATTCAATTATTCACCGAATAATCGACACCATTTAATCTAAACGATCTTAAGTCTGCGGCATGAAATTCCCATAAAAGTGCTTAATTTATGTGACAACACCGGCGAATCATTGCTTGACATCTCGCGGGTGTTACTTTGGAGAATATGCCCCTATGATTTTTTTTGTTGGGAGTGGGAAGAAAAAATACTTGTTAAACAACACTAAGCCCTTCAATGAAAATAAGAATCAGGAACAGAAAAACTTAGCATGACAATGCCCCTCTCTGCGATGTGTCATTCATATCTCTTCTACATAGGGGTAGTTGCCATTGATGGGAGGTCTCTCCTAGAACAACTACAATGGGACGAGACTCTGCTGAGCAATGATCTTGATAAGAGCAACTCGCTTCGACTCCAAACACATGCACCTCAATTGGCGAAGGTACCAACCTGTTGATCACTTGCTTGGAAACGTGAAATCGTGATTCAATTGTGGCCCGAGAGTTATCTCTATCTCGCAGTGTGTTTATTGTGCACCCGGGGCAAATATTTTTAGCAGTCATTCATTTTTCACTTTCGATCTGCCGCTTTGAGATTTGGCTTTGGCGAGGCGCTCGGATCGATGTCATGCGAGGTTGTTTGGGGTGGCACAAATTGGCTGTAAACACGACGACTCCCCAGCGCGTTTGAATATTTTTTGTTGAATTTTCACAGGGTCGAAACCTCGTCAATCGCTCGACCGAACGCTTTTATGATAACCCCATTGAGGGGTAAAATTGGGAAGCTCTCCAACTCCAAACACAAACAGTCCGATCAGAAGCTGCTGCACCTCTCTTTCAGTCTATCTGTCTATCTTTGTCTGAGATTCTCACGATTCCTCAAAGCCTAGACAATCCTGCTGGTCCTGCGAGCTGTCTGCCTCTTTGGGTCGCTGTGGGCTAACGAGTTTCAACTTCAACCTGCCCTCGTCATCGTCGTCAATCGTCAGCCGCTCACGGTTTTGATCAATTAGGCTTGAGCGCTCTGAGCTCACGACGAGTTATAATTTTTACAAACGAATTCGCTCTACTTTTCACTGGTCTCACAGTTCAGCTGTCGAGGTGCGGGGGAGTCATCAATCAAAAAGAAAAAAAAAGTTTAACGCTCCCTCAAACTGATGATGGCAGTGACATTTCGAATTGCAGCAAACTGCTACCGTTTGTTGACGTCTCGTCGAATGCCTTGAGGGGCACGAATCCTCTAAACGATGGTCATGCATTTCGTGAGCTCATTATTATTGGGTGGCTGAAATTTTGGCAACTGTTTGCTTTTGACTTCTCGGGTTTTGACAAACTGAGGGTTGGTTTGGAGTAATAAGGAATTAAGAGTTCAGATGAATTTGTAACGGCTTTTCAGTTGCACCATTACAGAACAAATTTTGAATATACTTTCTAAAATTTTTAGTTATTATCTGTATTTTTTGGTTGTTTTCGTAATTTTCTTAAATTTTCTAATATTTTTGGCTCTTTTGACTCTTTTGACTCTTTCGACTTTTTTTAAACTCTTTTGACTCTCTTGACTCTTTTGACTGTTTTGACTTTTTTGACTCTTTTGACTCTTTTGACTTTTTTGACTCTTTTGACTCTTTGAACTCTTTAGACTCTTTTGACTCTTTCGACTCTTTTGATTCTTTTGACTCTTTCGACTATTTTTACTCTTTTGACTGTTTTGACTCTTTTGACTCTTTCGACTCTTTTGGTTCTTTTGACTCTTTTGAATCTTTTGACTCTTTCGACTGTATGTGACTTTTAACTCTGTTGATTTTTTTTTACTTTTTCTGTAAAAAAAAATCTAACATTCTGTGATGGAAACAGAAACTTTTTCATATTTCACTTAGGAAAAATCATTTGACTTTGCTTATCTTAGCATGATTTTTCGAATCTTACTTAAAAATCCAAAATACATATATGTTGACCTAAAAATTTATCATTTTTGAAATACCTACGTACAAAATTGAAAAAATCTGTAAAATCTGTGAATATTTCCGACATTCTGAGTTCTGTGACAAAAATTCTGTAATAAAAATTTGGCACCTGAGGGTTTTTGAGGCCGGGGATGTTTTTTATGATATTTACAAACCCCTTCGACACAAGAAAGTGGAGGCTCCCAGACAAAACCTCCTCAAAGTAATGACATAACCCTCACAATTTATTTATAATTTCCATCAAATTTGATTCTCAAACATATTTTAACAAAATGAGATACTTGATTGGTTTTATATATTCAGGTGATTTATTGCATTAGAAAAAAAAAAATACAGAAAGGGCGGGAGGGTGGTTCCAGACAAAATCAATGTAAAATATGACCAAACTCAAAAAGTATTCAAACAATTTCTATCTAATATTGCTCTCATTCAAGTTTTGTTGCTAAAAGACGATTTGAAGCAGTATCAGACGTTTAAATAATTTTCGTAGGAAAGCTCTCATACGAAATAATCAAAATTATGATAAAACTTGAACAAATTTCAAATTTGTTTCATAAAAAAGTTATTCATAAGAGAATTTACAAATGAGTTCAGTTATTGTCCTTGCAAGCATGTTTTTATGTGATACTAGCTGACCTGGTGTGCTTTGCTACACCTTCCAAAAATTATTGAAATTTGTGGTACCTAGTTATTTAACTTTTAATTTTTTTGCACAAAATTATAAATCCAATTTGAAAAACATAAAAATGTTGTTTTCAAAATCTTCAAATCTTAATTAATTTTTTTTTAATCCGTGTTTTATTCCTATTTATGACTCTTGATTTCTTTGCTACATATGTTTATACCCTATGACAATTTTTTTTTATGTAGAATCTTCGCTGTCTTTTTCATGTGGAGAGGGCCTCTAACTATCCTAGAAACACTTTTTGTGTGTTTACGATTTTTGATCACCGCCAGTTGTTGTTATCTTTTTAAGTTGATATTTTTCGGTGATTGTTGAGTCAAAATAATAACAATTTCTTTACGTTTCGGCCTACTGGACAATTTCAGCCATCTTCAGAAAAACTGTATTCAGATAAAAATATACAAAATTTAAAATTAACACACTTAATTCACACAATATGTCTTAAAATTACTTCACTTTTCTCCACTTACAAATTGTATCGCCGTGTGCTTCCGTTACGGCTGTCTTATTTAATTTGAATCCAAAATTTTAACCGCTTCTAACAGCTGGTGTCCAGCATTCTCGGCGTCGGTGTCGGCGTCGTCGTGATGTCAGCTGGAATCCTCGTGTTTGGGGTCGTCGTGTTTGAATTTGTCGCTTTCGTTTTGAATTGAGGCGTCTCTTTAAGTTTTTTTTATAATTGAGCTATATATTTTCGAAATTTCAATGGAATCTTGTTTGATGTTTACTGCATTTCCTTTCTTCAGTTTTATGTGCAATGTTTCAGCTGTTTTCCTTTTCCCTTCTTCATTTACTCTTTCTAAAATATACGCTCTCTCGAAGTTAAATTTGTGATTTTGTTCACGGGCATGTTGTGTTAATCCTGTGGCTCCGGCGCTTTGTTTGAGGCTTGTTTTATGGTTTTTAATCCGTTTTTCCAGAGTTTGTGATGTTTGGCCACAGTATTCTTTGCCGCATTCACATGGGATTGAGTAAACCACATTTGTTTGTTTTAATTTTGGTATTTGGTCTTTAGTTTTGGTAAATAGGCATGTTTTGATTTTGTTAATTGGTCTCGAAGACACAATAAGGTCATGTTTTCTGAGTAATCTGCTGACCTTTTCGCTCAGACCTGGAATGTAAGTAAGCGAGACGTACTTTCCTTCTTTTTCCATGGTTTGATTACTGAGTGAATTATAAATAGCATCTACCCTGTGTTTTAAAATGTTTTTAACGAATTCATCCGGGTAGTTGTTTTGGTGCAGTATTCTTTTCACTTTACTGATACTCATTTCACGTTTTTCAACGTCGCTGAGTTTTAAAGCTCGATCAATCAGCGCAATTGCAGCAGACTACTCAGAAAACATGACCTTATTGTGTCTTCGAGACCAATTAACAAAATCAAAACATGCCTATTTACCAAAACAAAAGACCAAATACCAAAATTAAAACAAACAAATGTGGTTTACTCAATCCCATGTGAATGCGGCAAAGAATACTGTGGCCAAACATCACAAACTCTGGAAAAACGGATTAAAAACCATAAAACAAGCCTCAAACAAAGCGCCGGAGCCACAGGATTAACACAACATGCCCGTGAACAAAATCACAAATTTAACTTCGAGAGAGCGTATATTTTAGAAAGAGTAAATGAAGAAGGGAAAAGGAAAACAGCTGAAACATTGCACATAAAACTGAAGAAAGGAAATGCAGTAAACATCAAACAAGATTCCATTGAAATTTCGAAAATATATAGCTCAATTATAAAAAAACTTAAAGAGACGCCTCAATTCAAAACGAAAGCGACAAATTCAAACACGACGACCCCAAACACGAGGATTCCAGCTGACATCACGACGACGCCGACACCGACGCCGAGAATGCTGGACACCAGCTGTTAGAAGCGGTTAAAATTTTGGATTCAAATTAAATAAGACAGCCGTAACGGAAGCACACGGCGATACAATTTGTAAGTGGAGAAAAGTGAAGTAATTTTAAGACATATTGTGTGAATTAAGTGTGTTAATTTTAAATTTTGTATATTTTTATCTGAATACAGTTTTTCTGAAGATGGCTGAAATTGTCCAGTAGGCCGAAACGTAAAGAAATTGTTATTATTTTGACTCAACAATCACCGAAAAATATCAACTTAAAAAGATAACAGAAACACTTTTTGTAACAAAATATCGTCACGGGACTCTTATTTTACCTATTCGTTCACATATTATTATACAAATTTTGAGAATTTTCCAAATGTAACAAATATGCCTCTTCCCACTTTTTATCGTTCCACTGAATGGAGGGAGGGGTGCTAAGCCACGGAAAAACCTTTCTTGTGCTCGAATACCCTCTCATGCCAAATTTGGTTTCGTTTGCTTTATTAGTTGTCGAGTTACCTATGCTATAAAATTTGTATCTAAGCCCTTCTTCTTATCTATCCTCTACCTGAAAGGACGGGATCAAGATCAAACATTCCGTGTATTCAAATACACTCCCATACCCAATTCTGTCCATTTGTTCGATTGTATGATTGTTTCCATGTCATATTTGGTTCCATTTTAGAAAAGTTCTTGGCTTATGCAAAACAGTCGTGTGTGAGCTTCTGTCTTCTCTAACTGTATCCCCAATGCTTTTCTATGCCAAAGTTGTTTCTAATTGCTCGGTTAGTTCTCGAATTATGCGAAAAATGGTGAAGGAGCCCCCTCTCTCCTTCATATAACGCAACTGCAAGTAGTACCAAATATTCACAGAAACATTTCTTGTGATCAAATACCCTCCCAAGCCAAATTTCGTTCCATTTGCTGGGGAAGGTTCCCGAGTGATCTGAAAAATTGTATGGGTGCTCCCTTCTCCCTCATGATTTTCCGAATTGAAAAATGGAGGTTTTTAAAAATATCATTGAGACATTTCTCGTAATCAAATATCTTCCCACGCCGAATTCGATTCCATTCACTTGATTATTTTTCCAGGAATGGTGAAAAGTGTAAAGGAGCTCCCTCCTTACTTTCTATCTCCAAACTGGACGGAGGGAGAGGTACCAAATATTCATAGAACTATTTATCGTACCCAAATACCCTTCTAAGCCAAATTTTGTTTCATTTGCTCCAATAGTTTTCAAGTTATGCAATTAAAAGGGGTTAAAGGCCCCTCCCATCCTTCTTGAATCTCCGCTGGAAGGAGGGGGGGGTCTTAAATAATCATCTAACGATTTCTCGTATTCCACTCCCCTTCCATGCCAAATTGGGTTCCATTTGCTTTATTAGTTCTCCAGATATGTAAAAAATTGTAAGGATGGCCCCTTCCCCCTTCCTATCTCCCCACTGGAAGGAGGGAGTGGTACCAAACCATTATAGAAACATTCCTCGTACTGAAATACACTCCCATGCCAAATTTGGTTCCATTTGCATGATCAGTTCTCGTGTTATGAAGACTTATCACTATTATTTATATGACGCCCTCCCCCCTTCCAGGAAGAGGGAGGGGTCCCAAACTATTATTGGAACCTTCCTCAGCCTCCAATACCCTCATCTGCCAAGTTTCATGCAAATCGGTTCAGTACACTGTGAAAAATCCACACTTAGGATGTATATTTCCCCACACATACGTCTTCAAAATTGTTCTACGCTTAGATTTTATATGATTTATATGATTATCATATGTCACACATAAAATTTATGTTCGAAATATGAAGTTTATATGGTGTTGACACATAAATTATATGATTTTAGTCTTTGAAAAAAAATCTCATGTTTTCAAAACGGTCGACCTAGAGAAAAAGTTGGCGTACTGTCCACTAATTAGGTGAGTAATGGTTTATGGAAATTATAGCAGTGAATCTTTATTGATCCATTCTTTTCTCCCCCGCAGGAAACTCTGGCCCTTCATTGATTTTGGAGACCTAGACCGGCAAATGTTTACACATCCAATTCAGAAGGTGACTTTATAATTTATTTGATCGAATTTAGGTTTGTAACACATATTTTCTTTTAGAAAAATCCCGACAAAGACTACTGGAGATTGATCCCGGCTTCCAATTTCCGTTCCAATTAAATAGAAACGCGAGACAAATGTACGGACGAGGAAGAACGAAATTCATTGTTATGTGGAATTATCATGCCGGAATCCAAAATAAATATTTATTCCTACAAGAATGTGCCAAAATCAATTTGTATTTTCATCCGAAAAACGAATTCGAACATTAAAAATCGCCTTTGAATGAGCAAGAAATTAAACGCCTTAAAGTATGCAGATTTTTCGTACAATGCAAATGAATGCTCATAATATTTATGTGTGGGTTTTTATAACTTTTATGTGACGCATATAAAAGTTATAATCTTGAAATCTATATGTTTGGGCACGTATTTTCCAAATGGGAATCAAATTGCAAAAATCTATAAGGCTAACACATATTCCAAATATGTGGATTTTTTGCAGTGTAGTTTTCGAGTCTATAGGGAACAGACAGACAGACAGACAGACAGACAGACAGAAATTCATTTTTATATATATATAGATATTATTTGTTTTATTGAAATATTTTTCCGATTTTTTGGAAAGGACACTCTTAGTAAATTAATGTTACACATAATCGACAAGTACAATGTCTAAGTTTTTATCATTTAACTTGGTTCTATGCCTTCCTTATTTCATGTTAAGAATCTTAGAAATCTTATCTTAAGATATTAGATTTTTTTATTATCTGACAATTTGCGCTGAGGTTCTTAAGATCTTCCCCGAAAATAGAAAATTTAATTAATTTTTACGCCTTTAAACACATTAGTTTTTTCAGATTACTTACATTTTTATTTTTCGAGCTGGATTTGGTTTGATTTTTTTGTAAATAAAATGAAACCATATGTAATTCATATTCCATGATTTTTTTTTTTTAATTTTATTTGGAAAACTGATAATAGTTTTTATTTGTTTTGATGTGCTACTTCGTGACTTCTATTGAAATATAACAGAGCTATGTAGCTTTGAAATGTGGTTTTGTTTTATTTACAAGAAAATCTTAACGAAACTGACTCGAAAAATATGTTTTTTATGTTTTTAAGTCGTAAAAATGAACCAAATCATCAATTTTTGGGTAGATCTGAAAATCTCTGGCGCGAATTGTTAGAAATTAAAAAAAAAAAATATCCACACATGATCAATTGTATAAGGGTAAATACTAAGGTTGCCAGAATTTTTTCCACTCCCATCCGGGCCTAGCAATTCCGGGCATTTTTTCAAAAAATCCTGGCAAAATCCGGGCATGGATTTCAATTTCTCAAATCCAAAAACCGGGCAATAACCGGGCAAAATTTAGGTGTTATTATATATAACAGCAAAGGAAAAATGCAAAAAAAAAAATTAAATTAATATTTTATTAATTGCAGACTTCCAAAAACTTTTTGGAACACTTAAATATTTAAAGGTTTATAAAAGTAAATCAGCGAAATTATTTGAAACAACCGTTGAAAATGTCCATACCGTTAATCGATTTTGCTGAAACTTACTCAAAAACTTTGATTTTTTTTTTGGTTTTTTTGTGAAAATTGTGAAAAAATCCGGGCAATATCCGGACTTTTTTCACGATATCCGGGCAACCGGGCCGGACCGGACTTTCTCGAAATTTTGCATCAAATATCCGGGCAAACCCGGATAAAACCGGGCAATCTGGCAAGCTTAGTATATACGGACAATAGTTTTGGCGAAAAATTGGCCTCAGCCTTAACCTCAAATTTTGATTTGCTGGCGGCCTCACCAGTGATGCTAGATGCGTTATTAAAATCAGTATTTACTTGTTTTAAACTGGTTTTTATGAATTGATAATTTTTTTAACTATCAACAGCTAAACGTTTGAATTCATTACGGGGCGTCCCTAAATGGATGAAGATAAGCCATATTTTGCTAATGAATTTTAAAGGTGAATTAAAAAAATCTGAAATATATTTTCACGTACTGCTTGATAGATTAAAAAAGAGTTGTTTCTTACTTCTAAACGAATGTAAAACAATTCACTGTTACAAACAAGTAAATTAATGAAAGCCCCGTTTATGTCGACTTTGAAAATAATCGCCTACATGCTCTGATTGTTTTAAACATATCCACATAACTCGCTACATTGTTTAAGTGTGCGATACAGTAACTTGTTATTTCGTTCAGATAAATGATGCGTTTAATTTTACATTCGAATAGAAATCGAAGGGAAAGTTGCAAATTATCAGTACTGATGAAAATGTTTTTCAATAACAATGCAATTAAAAAAACATAATCATTTTCCAAATATCAATGCACTTGGCTTGGCAGCCCTGAACACCAAAAAAATCAAAACACGAACATCTGTGGAACACTTTTCCACAGGGCAAATTTGTCGATATTAGTTCCGGAAAATCGCGTTTATTGTGCGCCCTTCTCAAAAATCATTTCTGTTCTTCCATGGTTTGAGGTTAGGGCTGAGGCCTTCTGCTAAGGTTGTGTTCGTGTAGAAATGTCAATATATCCTAATACATAGAAAGACTTCTCCCACTTTTGAAGAAAGTATTGATATAATGAGACAACTTCCCCCATTTTCTGTTAATGGTACCCGAATTTTTGAAGAACTGAATAATTTGTTATTTTGAACATTTCTTGCTAATTTTGTAGGACCCGAATATCCACTTGCAACATAAGTTTTTGAATATCATTCAAATAAAATTGCTCACGGCTGAATAAAAATTTATCTTATAATTGAACAAATGTTTATCAAAATAAGCGATTTTTTTTAATTTTCAGGTATTTCGAAAATTTATGATGTTGGAAAATTTGAGCTTTTCTTAGAAAGCTTTAACCAACATTTAAAGTTGAGAAAAATAATAAGCCTTTTTTTTTATTTCCAACAAAAAATTCAAATGGAATTTTCAAACAAGTTTTACGATATATTTTTTATAAATTAAATTTCTGTTTAAGAAAATGGCATATTCACTGGAAAAAAAAATACGAAAATCGGTTAAAGACTTAATTGTTGGCCAAAAATTAATTTTATTTCTCAATTTAAATATTGAATATTCAAGCAATCATTTTAATTTAAATTATTTTAAAATTTAAATGGGTTAAAAATTAAAAACCTACATCAAAAGAAAGTTGTTTCATAAAAAGAAGTGTTGTGTCATTTTCGTTGGAAATTCGAAATGAAAATTTGAAAAGCAGCCATGCTGAGAGTATCAAAGTAGAATGGTTTTTTGTAAAAAATTCACACATGCGAGAAAAGGTTAGAGGTTCGTTTGTCATTTTTGTCATTTTTGTCATTTTTGTCATTTTTGTCATTTTTGTCATTTTTGTCATTTTTGTCATTTTTGTCATTTTTGTCATTTTTGTCATTTTTGTCATTTTTGTCATTTTTGTCATTTTTGTCATTTTTGTCATTTTTGTCATTTTTGTCATTTTTGTCATTTTTGTCATTTTCGTCATTTTTGTCATTTTTGTCATTTTTGTCATTTTTGTCATTTTTGTCATTTTTGTCATTTTTGTCATTTTTGTCATTTTTGTCATTTTTGTCATTTTTGTCATTTTTGTCATTTTTGTCATTTTTGTCATTTTTGTCATTTTTGTCATTTTTGTCATTTTTGTCATTTTTGTCATTTTTGTCATTTTTGTCATTTTTGTCATTTTTGTCATTTTTGTCATTTTTGTCATTTTTGTCATTTTTGTCATTTTTGTCATTTTTGTCATTTTTGTCATTTTTGTCATTTTTGTCATTTTTGTCATTTTTGTCATTTTTGTCATTTTTGTCATTTTTGTCATTTTTGTCATTTTTGTCATTTTTGTCATTTTTGTCATTTTTGTCATTTTTGTCATTTTTGTCATTTTTGTCATTTTTGTCATTTTTGTCATTTTTGTCATTTTTGTCATTTTTGTCATTTTTGTCATTTTTGTCATTTTTGTCATTTTTGTCATTTTTGTCATTTTTGTCATTTTTGTCATTTTTGTCATTTTTGTCATTTTTGTCATTTTTGTCATTTTTTGTCATTTTTTGTAATTTTTTGTAATTTTTGTCATTTTTGTCATTTTTGTCATTTTTGTCATTTTTGTCATTTTTGTCATTTTTGTCATTTTTGTCATTTTTGTCATTTTTGTCATTTTTGTCATTTTTGTCATTTTTGTCATTTTTGTCATTTTTGTCATTTTTGTCATTTTTGTCATTTTTGTCATTTTTGTCATTTTTGTCATTTTTGTCATTTTTGTCATTTTTGTCATTTTTGTCATTTTTGTCATTTTTGTCATTTTTGTCATTTTTGTCATTTTTGTCATTTTTGTCATTTTTGTCATTTTTGTCATTTTTGTCATTTTTGTCATTTTTGTCTTTTTTGTCATTTTTGTCATTTTTGTCATTTTTGTCATTTTTGTCATTTTTGTCATTTTTGTCATTTTTGTCATTTTTGTCATTTTTGTCATTTTTGTCATTTTTGTCATTTTTGTCATTTTTGTCATTTTTGTCATTTTTGTCATTTTTGTCATTTTTGTCATTTTTGTCATTTTTGTCATTTTTGTCATTTTTGTCATTTTTGTCATTTTTGTCATTTTTGTCATTTTTGTCATTTTTGTCATTTTTGTCATTTTTGTCATTTTTGTCATTTTTGTCATTTTTGTCATTTTTGTCATTTTTGTCATTTTTGTCATTTTTGTCATTTTTGTCATTTTTGCCATTTTTGTCATTTTTGTCATTTTTGTCATTTTTGTCATTTTTGTCATTTTTGTCATTTTTGTCATTTTTGTCATTTTTGTCGTTTTTGTCATTTTTGTCATTTTTGTCATTTTTGTCATTTTTGTCATTTTTGTCATTTTTGTCATTTTTGTCATTTTTGTCATTTTTGTCATTTTTGTCATTTTTGTCATTTTTGTCATTTTTGTCATTTTTGTCATTTTTGTCATTTTTGTCATTTTTGTCATTTTTGTCATTTTTGTCATTTTTGTCATTTTTGTCATTTTTGTCATTTTTGTCATTTTTGTCATTTTTGTCATTTTTGTCATTTTTGTCATTTTTGTCATTTTTGTCATTTTTGTCATTTTTGTCATTTTTGTCATTTTTGTCATTTTTGTCATTTTTGTCATTTTTGTCATTTTTGTCATTTTTGTCATTTTTGTCATTTTTGTCATTTTTGTCATTTTTGTCATTTTTGTCATTTTTGTCATTTTTGTCATTTTTGTCATTTTTGTCATTTTTGTCATTTTTGTCATTTTTGTCATTTTTGTTATTTTGTATAATATAATTATCAAATAATAAGGAATTAAGAAAGACTTAATGTCTTTTTTGATTTCTTTTTTATATTATTTTTTTTTTTTTTATTTTGCCTGGTTGTCATCTTTTGTTTTTACTAGATTTTTCTGTTTCATTCCACCTTAATTTTTTCCATTAATTATTAAATTTTTTGGCATTGTTTCTTTTATTCAAACGCTTCTCTCAAAGATCGTATGAATCATTTTATCACATGCCGTTAATAGATTCAACCGTTCAATTCAAAGTAGATTTCGTTTAACGTTGGTTTCGGCAAAAAAAATCCAAATTGCAAATCGGATACCCATTGAGATAGTTTTTTTTTGCAAATCGTGTGTGGATCTTTGCTTTGTTTTTGCTTTCCTTTGGCACTATCAAGATCAGTGGGTCGGCTACAAAAAGTTAAGTGCACAAAAAACTTTCAACAGTTTTACGGCTTACTTTCACCTTCAATGGGGACGGTAAAAAAGTAGAAAATCGATTGAAGGCATCAACCACAACCATCAATCGCATTTTTTTTGTAGGTATCTTCAATGTGAAGATTAAAAATAATATGGGCTTATAAGACCCCAAACATTCCCAAAAAATTGGTTTTAGTAAATAGAAACACTAGTGAGGTTTTTATTTAATTAAATTTTTATTTTACTGACACAACAAAACGACAGGATCGTGAGAGCTTCCGCGTTGTTCTTCCTCAACAAATCTAGTGTTTATAATTAGGGTACCTATCCGTTTAGCATCTCACTGCGTACTTCAAACGCTCCAACATAAGAATGCCGACTTTTTCTTGAATGGCGATGATGTTGATGACCGCAATTGCAAGACCTTAATATGGCAGTGACTTGGATTATTGTTTTGGTGGTTTACGAGAAAAAACCTAAATAAACACATCAAAACGATCAACCTCTGGGGAGCTAAGGAAAGACAATGTTGAAGATTTTAAACGACTCTAGTAATGCGGTACTTGCAACTCCATTTAGAACGCCGGTTTCCGAAAGCAAAAAGATGAAGAGGCAGTAATATCCGTTTAAGTGCCGTTTAAATGATTATTTCATAATGCTACCTGTTTTTATGGTTTTTTGCACGGTTTGTCCAATTAGCGATGGTATTTTGCATAAAATAATGAGAACTTCGATTTAAACTGAAATTGTTTTGTTCCTAAAGACACAATTGAATATTTTTTGTTATATTTTTTTTTATTTCGTTGAATTCAATCAATCGATCGATTCCCGTGACACGCTAATTGGTAAATATTTCTTGGAGCAACAGAATGTTTCTGTAAGGTGTTATATCCTCCACAAATTGGCACCCAATTCGATTCGGCATCCAATCGATTGGCGAGGCCATCAAAATCAGACAAATTGGGCTGTTCCGATTCGGACTTTGCAGCAGAAAGCAAACGCCAAACGCCATCGGCCATCCGTCAGATTGGCGACGATCTTATTAGCATCCCCGAAACGTGACGTGATTTAGGTTTTCATTTTCATTTTGTTGACCAAATAAGCTGCTCACTTTTTCGTTTTTTTTTTTCGATTCAATGTGGCAACAATCTCGAAAAATCCGATTAACATACAGCGAAATTGGGTGTCAAATGTTATTTGAGAGACAAATAAAATGCAACTATTTTGAAGGTTTGGTATGCATCATGCGTTGGAATTGAGAGTCGAAATCGAAATTCGAATGCCGGCCAAGATAAGTTCAATAAGATATTCAGGAAACGATCAAGTTTCGATTTCACTACATTTACTATAGTTTTTCTGTTCCTTCATCGTTCAGTGGCAATTTCGAAAAATAAATGCTTAAAAACAGCCCAGTTTTGTATGTACATAACTTATTAACATTACAAATTTACTTTCTTTTGATTTAAGCATGCCAAGTTTTACCCGAACTTGACAAAAGGTTTTGTAAAAATCTTATTGAGAAAACTTGGATTTTGTCCGGATTTATTTACATCATTTGCGGAAACCAACAAAAAACTCAATTGGAGTTATTACAATTCTTGATTATTGTGTCCAAAAATGTTTTGAGCCAGTTAAATCTTAATAATCATAAACGGATTTGTTGAAGCCGGAACTAAAATTTAAATTCTGCTGATGTTTTCTGATGGTGAGCAAAATGTTACAAGTGTTTTCTTATTGATTTTAATTGAAAATTGTTTTATTTTGATCAAATTTGCCCAGATTTGTCCGAGTTTTGGACTGGAAATTTGGAAATCAAATGTCCAGATTTTGCGAGGTTTAATGGTAGAATTTCCCGGATTTGCCCGGTCCGGATACGTCCGAGAAAATTGCAGCAACTTTGTTTTTATTCAAATATATAATTTACAGAAAAAGAACAAAAGTTTCGTGGAAATTACAGAAATTTACAGAAAACTGCAAAGAATTACAGAATATAACAGAAAACTAATGAAAATTTCAGAAACAAAATACAGAAAATAACATGAAATTACACTAAACTACAAGAAATTGTACAGAAAATTTCAGATTCCTAGAGAAAATGTCGAAAAATTTCAGAAAATTACAGAAAGTTACAAAAAATTACCAAATTATAGAAAATTGCAAAAAATTACGTAAAATAACCGATCATTACAAGAAATAAAAAAAAATTACATAAAATAGAGAAAACTACAGAAAATATAGAAAATAACAGAAAATATCAGTACAAAAAAAAACAGGCAATTACAAAAAAAATACTGAAAATGACAGAAATTTACAGAAATTATCAGAAAATTACAGAACATGAAAGAAAATTGCAGAGAAAATTCAGATTACTACAGAATATTACAGAAAATTACAAAAAATAATACAAATTTACAAAAAACTACAAAAATTCACAAAAATCACAGAGAGATACAGAAAATAACACAAATTTTCAGCGAATAAGAAAAAAACAAAAATTTACAGAAAATTACAAAAAATTACTGAAATAACATAAATTACAGAAAACTAAGTATGCTTGCTAAAATTCAAATAAATTTATAAAAAAATTACCAAAATTTACAGGAAAATACTAAAAAGATAATAAATGTTAGAAACTCTAATTAAAACACAAAAAACTACAGTAGATTACAGAAACTTCTTGATAAGAACCGAAGAAAACATAAAATAACTGAAAATTGCAAAAAAAACTGAAAATTTCAGACAATTTTGGAAAATTATTGAAGCAAAAGTACAGAAATTAACAGAGTAACCCTCTGAAAAGTACACAAATCTGCAGAAAACTTCATAAATTTACAGAAAACCTATTAAATAACCGAAAATGAAAGAAAATTTTTGAAAATTACTGAGAATAAACTGAAAACATCAGAAAATATTATTAACGAAAATTATAGAAAAAAAAAACGGAAATAACAGCAAATTAAATGAATTACAGAAAATAACAGAAAATACTGAAAATAACAGAAAATTACAAAAAATTACATAAAATTACAATACTTTTCAGAGTATTGCAGAAAATTTAAGAAAATTACAAAAAAATAAAGATAATCTAAGAAATTTTCAGAACTTTACAGAAAATTATCCAATATTTAATTAAGCTACATAAATTTGCAGAAAATCACAAAAACCTTTAAAGAAAAGTCTTATCAATTTCCGAAAAATACAGAAAATTGCAGAAAATTTAAGAAAATTACAGAAAATTACAGAAATTATTCGAAAATTACAGTAAACAACAGAAAATTACAGAAAAAATCAGAAAATTTCCCATCTCTGGGTCACAGTTTAAAAAATAGAAATCAGGCGGTGCCAAACACCGAAATTGGCTGGATATCCAAATACGGCAAACGCATCATTTCTCATCATAACTGACAACCCGTGCAGGATATGAGAAGGCAATGCAAATCTTGCCGTGCTTAAAAATGACCAAACTTGATTCGAACTACCATAAGATGAAATGATGGGAATAGAAATAGACCAAGAAAAATGATTATGATCACATGGGAGAACTATTCCCTTCATTCCGATAGACATCGACACTCAACCAGTATAATATTCATACGCCAGGTTGGTCTCCTGTAGTAGAATGTTAATACATGGGCCCCGGAGAGGCGCAAGATGTGGGTTCAAGTCTCACCGGGAGACAAGGCGAATTTTTTTTTCGCATGTTTTTCAACATCGATTTTCTCTTATCTAGTCCCTGAAATTTCATCTAAGTTGGATTCATTTCTCTACAAAAAAAAAAAAGTTTCGCTGACTGAATGTTTGAGTCAAGACCCATCTCTGGGTCACAGTTTAAAAAAAGCTAGGCACAATTTTCCCGTATGTTTGGATAACGTGCCGCTATTAAGCCTACCCCCATTCTGATACCTGAAATAACAGAAAATTACAAAAAAATTCAGAAAATTTAGGAAAATTACAGAAAATTACAGAAATTTTCATAAATTACAGAAAATAACCGAAAATTACAAACATTTTTGGCAATTTTTTAAAGAAAACAAAAAATTTAAGAAAATTTCAAAAAATTACTGAAATAACATCAATCACAGAAAATTCAATATTATTGCTATAATTTAAATAAATTTACAGAAATTTAAGAAAATTACCGAAAATTACAGAAAAATACCGAAAAGATAAAAAAAATGCTAGAAAATTCCATTGAAACATAGAAAACTTGATCATAACAGAAGATTAAAGAAAATAACTGAAAACTGCAGAAAAACAACTGAAAATATCAGAGCATTTGGAAAATTACTGGAAGAAAATTTCAGAATTAATAGAAAATTAAAGAAAATCTGAGAAAAGAATAACAGAAATTTACAGATAATTGCCCTAAGAGACATGAAATTTAATTTTTTTTTTGAAAATTACAAAAAAACAGAAGAAAATTTAACTAATAAAAATTACAGAAATATATAGAATGTTAAGGAAATCTAAGAAAATTAAAGATAATTACAGAAAGTGCCAGAAAAGACTGAAAATTTAAAAATATACAAAAAATTACAGAAAATTACAACATATTACATACAGAGTATTGCAGAAAATTTATAGAAATTACAAAAATAAGGCAAATTAAAAAAATTATAGAAATTGACAGAAAATTATCCAATATTTCCGAAAACTTTACAAATTTGCAGAAAATTACAAAATTTTACAGAAAAGCTCAAAAAATTACCGTAAAATACAGAAAATTACAGAGAATTACAAAAAATTACAGAAAATTGAAGAAAATAAAGATAATTACAGGAATTACAGATTATAACAGAAAATAACTTAAATTTACAGAAAATTACAGAAAATTACGGAAAATTACGAAAATATGGAAAAGTAAAGAAAATCACAGAAAACTACCGATAACTACAGAAAATTACAGAACATTATAGAAAATTACAGAAAATAACAGAAAACATCAGAAAATTACAGAACATTATAGAAAATTACAGAAAATAACAGAAAATATCAGAAATTTACAGAAAATTATAGAAAATTTCAGAAAATAACAGAAAATTACAGAAAATAACATAAAATTTCAGAAAAGTACAGAAGATAACAGAAAATTACAGAAAATTACAGGAAATTACAAGAAATTACAGAAAAATAACAGAAAATAACAAAAAAAAAATCGAAAATTTAGAGAAAATTATAAAAAATTACAGAAAATTTCAGAACGTTACGAAACATTTGCAAAGTTATAGGAAATTACAAAAAGTTACAGAAAACGACAGTTTATCATGGAATATTTCAGAACTTTGCCGGAAATTACAAAAAATAAAAGAAAATTTCATTTAATTACAGAAAACTACAGAAAACTTTAGAAAACTACCGAAAGCTACCGAAACTTATAGATAACAGAAAAGTTTAGGTAATAATTGAAAAAAAAAATTAAATTTAAGTGAATTATCTATACTGTTAGAAAAATAAAAAAAAACAGAAAAATACGAAAAATTGCAGACTATTATCAAAAATTACAGATAATTACAGAAAATTACGGAATATTAAAGATAATTATAAAAACTTATTTTGAATGCTGCTAAATTTAAAAAAACAAAATTAACCGAAAGATACAGAAAATTGCAGAAACTATCAGAAATTCAGAGAAAAAAACTGAAATTACTGATAATTGAAAGAAAATTATGGTTAATTACAGAAAACTTCAGACATAAAATAAAAGATATTATAGTAAATTTCAGAATTTTATATATAATTATAGAAAGTAATAGAATTGCAGAAGACCACAGGAGCTTCCAGAAATTACAGTTAATTATAGAAAAATATAGAAAACTTTAGAAAATTACAGAAAAAAAGTGAACTACTAAAATTACCAAAAAATACAGATAATTATAGGAAATTACAGAGTAATTTCGAAAATCACAGAAAATATAAGAAAATTACTGAAAATAACAGAACATTAAAAAAAAACCCTTTGATAAAAAAAATCATGAAATTTCAGAAACTTAAAAACTTACAGAGAAAATTAAAAATGTAATTTTTTTTTAATTACAGAAAATTGCAGAAGAATACAGAAAATCACATAAAAATACTTTTGAAAAAAAAACAGAAGATTACAGAAGATTCAAAAATTATAATATAATACAAAATAATCAATAATAAAAATACAAAAAATAACATTCAATTAACGTTAATTACAGAAAATAACAGAAATTTACCTTCAATTACAAAAGTTTTCAGAGGAAAATGGCAAAATATTGAAGAAAATAAATGAAAATAACAGAAGATTACAAAGAATTTTTGAAAGTTACAAAAAATTCAAATATTACAGAAAGTATAGAAAATTACAGAAAATTACAGTAAATTACAGTGCATTACAAAAGATTATAGAGATTATCGAAAACTACAGAAAGTACAAAAAAATGTAAAAAAAACACAAAATTACATAAAATAACTGCAAAATACAGAAAATTACATGAAATAACAGAAAATAAAAAAAACAGAAAATTAAAGAATTTCATATAAGTTTTCTGAAAGTTATAGAGAATTGCAGACAGTTACGGAAAATTATGAAAAAATTCAAAAAACTACAGAAAACTCTTGAAAACAACAGTTTATTACATAAAATACATTTAATAACAAAATATTACTGAAAATAACAGAAAACCACAGAAATTTTCAGAAACTTATCAAAAATTACAGAAAATATAGGAAATCATCGAAAATTAAAGAAGATTGCATAATAAAACAGAAAATTACAGAGAATTAGCGAAAATTACGAAAATGTATAGGAAATTACTGGAAATAACAGAAAATTGTATAAAATAACAAAAAATGTAAATATTTAAGAAACTACAGAAAGTATCATTTAATTACAGCTAATTGCAGAATGTTACAGAAAAAGGTTTATTATAAAACGAATCGTACAAATTCAGGAAAATTGAAAACAATAACAGAAGATTACCGAAAATTACAGAAAATAACAAAAAAAAATAACAGAAAATAACAAAATAATACAGAAAATTACAGAAAATTTTAGAAAATTACAGAAAATTATAGAAAATTACTGAAAATAACAGCCAGTTCCAGAAAACTGCATTAAATTACAGATAATTACACAAAATTTCAAAAAATTACACAAAATTGAAGAAAACTACAGAAAATAACAGAAAACTATAAAACATTACAGAAAATTTGAAAAAAATTAAAAATACCAAAAATTACAGAAATATGCAATTACAGTTACAGTTACAAATTACAGTAAACTTACTGAAAATTACTGAAAACTCCAGCAAACTATAGAAAATTACAAAAAAATACTGAAAATTGAAAAAAACTTACAAAAATGTTTATGATAATCACAGAACGTATCAAAAAATAACAAAAAGTATTAAAATTTTTTTTTGTAGAGAAATGAATCCAACTTAGATGAAATTTCAGGGACTAGATAAGAGAAAATCGATGTTGAAAAACATGCGAAAAAAAAAATTCGCCTTGTCTCCCGGTGAGACTTGAACCCACATCTTGCGCCTCTCCGGGGCCCATGTATTAACATTCTACTACAGGAGACCAACCTGGCGTATGAATATTATACTGGTTGAGTGTCGATGTCTATCGGAATGAAGGGAATAGTTCTCCCATGTGATCATAATCATTTTTCTTGGTCTATTTCTATTCCCATCATTTCCCATCTCTGGGTCACAGTTTAAAAATAGAAATAAGGCGGTGCCAAACACCGAAATTGCGGAGAGGCCGCACCGGAGAGGCGCAAGACGTGGGTTCAAGCCTCACCGGGAGACAAGGCGAATTTTTTTCGCATGTTTTTCAACATCGATTTTCTCTTATCTAGTCCCTGAAATTTCATCTAAGTTGGATTCATTTCTCTACAAAAAAAAAAAGTTTCGCTGACTGAATGTTTGAGTCAAGACCCATCTCTGGGTCACAGTTTAAAAAAAGTATTAAAAATTTAAAAAAAATCCAGAAAAATCTAAAAAAATGCAAATGGAAATTGCAGAGTATCAAATCAAATTACAAAAAAGGCATATTTATTCAGTAAGACTTGAACAATATTCTATAAACTGTTATGTTAAGTTTTGTCAAATTGCGTCTTTTTTACATTTTACTTGCGAAAAATCTTTTAACATTATCAATTTTATCATATTTCTCCAACTCAAAGATAATTATCCAAAAGTAGAGTTGAATTAAAAAAATAATGTTGATAAAACGTCCAAAATTTAAAAATTCTGTGAAATCTGTGAATATCCCCAAAATTCTGTTTTCTGTGACATAGTTTCTGTGATGAAATTTGGCTCGAAATTCTGTGAAATTATACATTCTTTTCAGTGATTTTGGCAAGTGACGAATATTTCATTCAAAGACCGCATTTCGATTAGAACTATGCTGAAAATCTTTTAAAGCGTTTAAAAAAGTTTGTTAAGGGTCAATGTATAAAATTTTCGTAGATTGAATTTTCGAAAGCTTATTTTTAAATCTTTATAACCTTTTCAACATAGCTCGAATCGAAATCGAATCAATATATTTTTTTTTATATTATTATTATTATATTATTTTTATTTATTTTTTTTTATTATAACTTGAGCTTCAAGATACACCATAACGCGTTTGATAGTAATCGAAGTTATTGATGAGTCACCAGAAACATGAACAGTTTTTATTAATTTCAAATGAAATCAAAAAAAGCCTGGTACATTTTTGGAAAACTAAGGAAGCAAAAAATTATTTAACATGAAATTAAATCATGCAAGTGCTATCAACAAAGGCTATTGAGTCAAGTAAAAAAAACAACTAAAAAAAATCAAAACAGTTCATTTGTAGTTCGAAATAGAGAACAACTTAACAAGAAAAATTGTTTTTTTCTTTAAACACTGCGAGACATACACTGCCGGCCAAAAGTTTGGGATCACCCACTAAAAAACATGCAAATTTTGATCGTTCATATCTCAGTCGTCTTAGGACATATTGAAAATCTTCTGATCTCATTTGAAAGATAATGAGCAATAGCTATCTCGGAGGTATTTTGCCCAAATATAATGTTTTAGTTTTGAACTTAAAACTTAACCTAAAGTTATAACATTTTCAAACAATCGCACTCAATATTCAAAGCCGATCATCTCGGGATAGGGTGGACCAAATCTCAAAATTTGAGTGGCATTAGAATTCCTGTTCTTTACTTCTCAAAACACAATCAAAAAAATTTGAGAAAAAAATTCAAGAATGTATTTTTAATTAATAAAATAGACACTCGAGTTATCGTCCAAAAGTTTGGGATCACCTCTTTATTTGGTGAGTTTGGGATCATTCTTATAAAAACATGCAAATTTGTTTTATTCATATCTTTCTCATCTAACATCGTATAGCAGAGCTGAAGGGTTCATTTGGAAGCTTAGGAATTGTTGTTTTTTAATAAATTCATTCAAAAATTATATTTTAAGGTGAGAACTATTAAAAAAATCTTAGAACTTTCAAAAAAACAATTAATTTCAGGTGATTTTTTTATGGTTATCACTACAAAATATAATTTTTGAATGAATTTATTAAAAAACAACAATTTCTAAGCTTCCAAATGAACCCTTCAGCTCTGCTATACGATGTTAGATGAGAAAGATATGAATAAAACAAATTTGCATGTTTTTATAAGAATGATCCCAAACTCACCATACAAAGAGGTGATCCCAAACTTTTGGACGATAACTCAAGTGTCTATTTTATTAATTAAAAATACATTCTTGAATTTTTTCTCAAATTTTTTTGATTGTGTTTTGAGAAGTAAAGAACAGGAATTCTAATGCCACTCAAATTTTGAGATTTGGTCCACCCTATCCCGAGATGATCGGCTTTGAATATTGAGTGCGATTGTTTGAAAATGTTATAACTTTAGGTTAAGTTTTAAGTTCAAAACTAAAACATTATATTTGGGCAAAATACCTCCGAGATAGCTATTGCTCATTATCTTTCAAATGAGATCAGAAGATTTTCAATATGTCCTAAGACGGCTGAGATATGAACGATCAAAATTTGCATGTTTTTTAGTGGGTGATCCCAAACTTTTGGCCGGCAGTGTACATACGTTGATCATCAAGGATTTATTTTTCATTTTGCCTAAGATTCATAAAAATCTTTTTTTTTTTTTAACTCCGTTTAACCTACCTCAATTTTACCATAGACAGTTAATTTCCAATATAAGTACCGTATCTTAGAAGTGCCGGAAAACGATGATCGATAGTGACTGCATAGGATTTTCTGCTCCCCTGGTGCTACTCTTCCTTCTCAGGTCACTAGGAAGTCGGCAATTCAACGCAGACAGTTTCAATTAAATTTTGCAAAAAAGATAAAGTCCAAGTTCTCAAACCGCCGATGCAATGAGACACATGTCTCCTGTACCGGGAGCACTTGTAAGTGACCAATCTTGCTACCCTCATGCATTCATTCAGACCGGTCGTGATCCGAGTTGATCGATAGCGCCACCTCCTGTGAGAAGCCATTAGTCATCTGGAGCACCAAACTTCAGCTGATTCGTTGAATGTGGTCCAACAGACGTGAACCACAAAATGATAAGAATCGATCGACAGCCGTCCATAGCATTTCTTAGTATCTTAGACTCAGGAAGGTCTAATTTGTCCGCTAGTTGAGCTGTTTGGGGACGGAAATTTCTTGCGCGGAAAGGCAATAAGGAGGTAATTGGCTTGATACAAACATGGTGCCGATCATGAAGTAGTGCCCACCCCAAATCGACCCGTAGCGATTATTAATAACTTATATTCAAAGACCTTAGATAAGCCATTAGGCATTGGACCCAGACTCAGACATCCTGAGAAAAGTTTCCTCCTTTCTGACACTCGACATTCACCGATCACGATCGCCAATCGATAGTCGTTAGATGTCTGTTGTTCTTTTTTGTTTTGAATCGAGCTGCACAAGGGTCTCTCTAGAAGAATGTTACGCAATCACGATCGACGCATGGCGTTGAGGCGTATGGTTCAGATGCATCGGTACGCGCCCGACTTCGCGCAATCATTGCACTGCAGCAAACTCCTTGGCTCGGAGGAAATTCAATTTCTCAAAACCGCGTGTTATGTGTTTTAATAAAGGGTTTTGCACCACACTCGTCTTAAAAAAAAAACACATACCACAGGCATGTCGTTAGAGCGCATTTCTTTTTTTTTCTTCTTTTTTATCTTCACGTTGACTCTCCCGTAAGAAATTCAAGAGTTTTGCTTTGGATCTTAACTCAACAACTCATGCGAGTGTAATGCACTTAATATGGACAATGTGCAAGTGATGCATATCTATTGGGATTATCCGGAGGGGGCCTTAATTATACATGTGTCATGGTTTTTTTTTTATCTCCTTATGTTGCTCACTTTGTGCGGTTCCTTACGTGGATGTTGGTGGTTATCTTTTGCATAACTGTCACACGGCTGTTGAAAAAAAAAACTGTCACTCTAGGAGAGGTTGTCAGCCTCCTGATCAGATAGGTATGTTTTTCATCTAGCAAAACGGAACTCATATTAGCCAAATTATCAATTTTGAGTCAATAGTTCCAAAACATTAGCCATATTTCAATATTTGGTTAAAAATAACATTTTTCATCTTTAAAAATTTAAAGCCATAAATCGATTTTATGGGACTCTGGGACCGTTTTTTGAAAATTTTGCAGAGGTTAGTTTTTGAGCCAATCTACAAAATGTATATGGCCGGTTTCCAAAATAAAACATGACATTCAGAATATTATTTGAAGTAGGGTCAAGTGGGGTAATTATGAACACGGGGTAATTCCGAACAAGTGCCATACGCGCTGCTGTGGGGGATGAATTAAAACAAAAAGTTCCAAAAGTGGTAGTTTAACATAAAATTGATAGCTATAAGCTGTTTCCGATCTATTTTCAAATCCTTATGATATCATTTCAGAAGTTTTAAAAAACCATTACCTAGAGAAACGGAAATCGTTTTCGACAATGTTCAATGTTTTGAATATCTGATCTTAGGAAATCCAGCTGGAATGTTGTAATCACCTGTTTTACATCCAGTTTATGATGCTTTATCTTGATTTTGAAAAATTTTTGAAAAATTTTATTTGCACTGGTGCACAGATGAGTGTTCAAATTTACCCCATAGTTTTCGTCCTATGGGGTAATTATGAACACACATTTCCTGACATTTCTTTGGCTTTTTGATGGTCAAATGTTTTATTCATTAACTTAGGGGGCCATTCATTTGTTACCCAAGCATTTCCAGACCCCCTTCCCCCGCCTCCCCTTGTAAGAAATATCTCACAAAAATAGCCCCCCCCCCCCTTCTGTAAGATCTTAACACAGGACCGTGAAGAAATCTTAGTCAGGAAAAATCAACACTCGGCATTCTATATCCCAGGAACTTACTGGACCAAATTTCATAAATTTCATAATTAAATGAAGTCCGCAATGTGTTAAGTTTTGAATTTTTGAGAAATTGATTTTTTTACTTCCAAAAACGAGATTCGGATTTAGAAATAAAAAGCTATGCCAGATCTTTTCAGTCTTTGAAAAAATGTTTTGCACACAATTTTATCAAAACTTAATAAAACTTAAGTTTATAAAACAGAAATTTTGAAAAAAAAAACTAAATCAGCATGTAAACGAGTCTTAATTTTGTTTAAAAAAATAGTGGTAAGAACTTGCTTTTTGTTGATAGAAAAAAATGCAGTCAAATATTTTCTCAGGTTTAGTGAGTGGTGCGTACGGATAGTAATACCGAAACCGAAAATCTGTATCCCAGGAATAGTTTTCTAACACCGAATAAAGGTTTTAAGTCCTTCCAAAACCAGTTTTTTGTATTGATAAATAACAAGGTTATAAACTAGACTTGGAGAAATTTTTTATTATACTAATAATAAAATTCACCATTTTTTAACTTGACACGAATGCCAAAACGTTGGTAAAGTGTCACAAATAAACAAAAAAAAAAACATTTTTTAACAAAAGGTTTGCTGCTCGAGCTTTTATATATTACCGCGTGAAATTTAACATCATTATGAACCTTAAATCTCTGTGGTCAACAGTAAAATATATAAAAAACCACGATAAATTCAATAGATGAATAAGCTTTTTTTTTTTTTTTTTTTTTTTTTTTTTTTTTTTTTTTTTTTTTTTCGTGATGGTCCCACAGGCCCATTTGGGTCCTTCCTCCACCCCATACGCATCTTTAGAAGTGGGAGGGACAGTTTATCCTTAGGATAATTCGTATTGTTTACTTTATTTTATCAATTTCTGTACGACTTATTCGTCTTACTCCCGCGTATGTCCATCACCGTTGTATTATCCTTTTTAGGATTAGTCCTTTTTTCAAATTTTCTGTTTCACGTAATTTATTGCCAGGTTCTTAAAAGTGTTTAAGTTTGGGCTGTCTTTGATGCTTCTTGGTAGGTTGTTATACATTTTCAGTCCGTTATAGAACACAGAACGTTTTGTCATCTCTTTTTTCGAGTTTGGTAATCTAAAATCATGTGCTCTTCTTGTATTGTATCCGTGTACATCAATTCCGTACTGCAGACCGTCTGATAGATAAGCTGGAAGCAATCCTTTAATCATTTTGTAGATAAAAATCAAGCTGTTATACGCAATCCTCTGCTTAACTGACAACCATTGCAGCATATCAAGCATTAAAGCACTAGGAGTATATCTGTTGCATCGTATAACTACTCGCATTATTTTGTTTTGTATTCTTTGCAGCCGCTTTGTTTGTGTTTCTGATGCATGAAGCAATATCGTAGCACAATAATCAAAATGTGGCATAATAACAGATTTCACGTAAGTTATTTTGGACCAAAAAGTCATATATCTATTTATTCGACAAAGTACACCATATTTAATGGCAATTTTCTTTATGATGTAGTCGATGTGAGCTATGAAATTTAGTTTTTCGTCGACTTGTACTCCTAAGTATTTAACCTGACGTACTTTTTCGACGACACAACCATCAATTAACAATTCTGGACAAACTCCAATCTGTCGATTTCCAATAATCATCCAGCTGGTTTTATTTAAATTAAGGCACAGTTTTCTATGCTTTAAAAACTCTGCAATGTTTCTCAAATCTGAATTTGCCTTTGACACCACGAGCTCTAAGTCTTTACCACTCCAGTAGGAGACGGAATCATCTGCGAACAGTTTAAGGCTACCATGACGTATGCAATTTTTCATGTCATTGATGTAGAGTATAAATAACAAGGGACCCAATACGCTTCCTTGGGGAACCCCTAGACTGTTTTCTCTGAATTGAGAGTAAGATGAACCATATTTTGTTCGTTGCATTCTGCTATTCAAGTAATTCTTAAACCAGTTTAAAACCGTACCATTTATACCATATTTCATCAGTACTTTTACAAGTTCTAATCGATCAATTGTCTCGAATGCTCTTTTGAAGTCTAGAAACACAGCCACTGTGTATTTACCGTCCTCAATATTAATTTTCCAATTACGAAGTAGTAGGTTTACAGCAGATTCAGTAGAATGCTGCTTCCTAAATCCTGACTGCTCAGCAATCAAAATATCTTCACGCTCAATAAAGCGTAAGAATTTCTTTTTGACTGCTAATTCTAGGACCTTTTCTTGGATTTCCAACATGTTTATAGGTCGAAATGATGAAGCCTCTCGTGCATTTTTCTGTTTTTCAATAGGAATCACTGTTGAACATTTCCAGGTGTCGGGTACTATCCCTGTTTGAAGACTTGTGTTTATGACATCTCTCAATGGAATAAGTCCACAAAACAAAGATCAAAAAGATAAATTTTCTTGTATGTTTGGACAACATTCTGCTATTGAGAGCATTAGAATTACAGCAAAGAATAATTGCTTATGAGTTACATTCGGATAACAAAGATCCAAAATCTATTTTCTTGCAGTCTTATTTTTATACTTAGTTACTTTTTTCAATCTTTATTTGTTCGAATACATTTTTCTAAAATTTAGAACAAAATGAAAATCTTTTGTTTGAAGATTTTCTCATTCAGTTCGGTGATGAAAACCTCTGCAGTAATAATTTTGTTTTGAGAAAATAGAGCTTCTAATGTGATATTTCGTACAGGTTATAAATAAATTAATTAGTGTAAATATTTTTAAAAACAGTCGATCATATAGAATTGACAAGCCTTGCAAAATATGACTGTTCACTGATCCAAGAAGATTTTAATGGGTGTTTTTGTGAAACAACCATCTTTCAAAAAAATTAGAATTTTCTGTATATGTATAGGCTTTAATTTCATGATATCTCGCACGTACGTGAAAAGCAGCACCTACGACATTTAGGTGAAAACTTGATGTTTGCTGCGTAGGACATTTAAAACGGATGTAAAAACTATCGAGTAGCCTAACTCGCCTAAAATTTCACACGTATGGAGAGGTCCTTTCAAATAAAAATGATCTGCAACGACATAAAGATATGAAAGAAAAAGAAACCAACCAAAACGTAAAAGATGCATCAAAAAATTTAACTACCGAAACAAAAGATAGAAAAAATCAATACAAAAGAACACTAAATAGGTATTTTTGCGTTGTTTTACCTCTAAATTTTGATTACATTTCTTTAACTTATAAGTTTTATACATGAACTGAATTGAGTTTTTATAAAACAATCCATTTTCTAATTACTGCTAATTATTTTCATTATTTGGTGTTGAATTGAGATTTTCTGATCTATATATATAAAAATGAATGTTTGTCTGTCTGTCTGTTCCCTATAGACTCGGAAACTACTGAACCGATCATCGTCAAAACTGGCATCAGAGGGTTTTTGATGCCGGGGATGGTTTCTGTAATAGTCAAAACTCCATACGACTTAAGGAAGGAGAGGCTTCCATACAAAATTTGTAGTTTTTCGAAACAAATTAAAGTCATGACATCCATTTTCTTGAGATTTTTTTTCCTTTCGGCGGTTTGTTTTTCGTCTCTATGGTCGAGGCGTCGCAAACAACGTCGCAAAAGGAAAGTAACCCAGGCATAGCATACTGATCAGTAGGAATATTTTGGCGCGTATTTCTCAACCTGGGGTTTGTTTTTCGTCTCCATGGGCGAGCAATTGTCGACGCAAGAGGATAGTAACCAAAGCACACTGTTCATTGATTGCTGGAAAATTTAACAATAAGGCGCCTGTTTCTCAAACACGTGGGGCGATATGCAACCTAGATGTGTTTTTTTCTTGCTTATTTGATTTGTACACAGCACGTGGTAATAAATGACGCCTAGATGTGACACGGATTGGTATTTTATCAATCGAATCAAAACCAATTGAAAGATTTGCAAAAATACTTGTATATTTAGTTCGTGTTAATGTAGGTAGCATTCGACTTTTCATTCAAGGAACATTAGAACATGTTCAAACGTTCAACTTTTTCTGTTAAAAAAATTAAAAATTATGTTTTCTTCTAGAAATTGTTACTTCGGCCCAAATACACAACTGAAACGAATTTAGAAATGAAAATGGGAGCTTTTTATTTTAAATAATTTTGAAAAAACCATCGTACTTTTTGCTTACATACAAATTCAAGTACGCACTTAACATGAAAAGTGTTTTTGTGTTACATGGCTGCATAAAAGAGACTTTTGATCCGCTTCGTTTTTGAAAAGCGAGACTTTAGAACTGATATTCAACTGGACGCAAAATTTTTAAGAGAAATTTTTAGTTTACCCTTAAAGTGTTAAAAACAATATTCCTTTCTGTCAACTTACACGGTGGGGCAAGGGCAAACGTCGAACTTTTAAGAAATTCATCTTCAAAATGATTCAATATGTTGGAAATACCAGAAGGGGTATTCCGAATATTGAAACTGCAGCGGATATTGAAAATTCTTAAATGTCTTTGTAAATGAAGGTCATTACCTTTGAACAGCATTCGTTAAAAGTGGAGTAACAAACATAAATTTATATTGCAGGAATACTGCAGATATATCAGTGAAACTTGATAGAACAAAAAAACAGGAATTCGTATTAAATCCATTTTAAAGCCATTACTCTGACGCATCTGTAAATAAGCTTTGCATTGACACTTGCCCCAATATACGGGACAAATGTAAACTTAGAAATTTGTTTTTGTCTACATTTTTGAATATTTGACTTTCAAAGAAAAAATAAAAAAAAAACGCTGAGCACTTATTTAGTGATGAACCTGATATTTTTTTAAATATTTATATGTATACCGTAGTAAATTTATTTAAAAAAAAAGAAATTTGCACTGTATTTAATACATAACTTATTTAATATATTTTTCATTACCATGATAAGTGCTGTTTGGGTATCGAGTCGGTTAAATTTGCCTACCTTCTTCAAGCAGTGGGGGACAAAATTGAAAAAGATGGGAGAGCCCCCATGCAAATTTAAGATAAAGAGCTTTTCAAAGAAGGGACCATATTTAAAAAAGGTTTTTTTGGGTACAGAGTACAAATTTCAGATCTTGAAAAACGAGTTTAGAGATCAAGTTTCAGTAAATAATATATACCATCTTTGAATTGCTATTCAGAACTGCAGCTGCAGCTCTCATTTCAAAGTTGTTGGTTCTGAAGAATGATGAGGTTTGATTTAAAACAATGCAAACAATTTTAATATAATTTACAAATTACATTTATTTCCGGAAGGTGTAGCAAAGCACAACGGGTCAGCTAGTACCATATAAATCATATTGAACAAGTCTCGGGGTAAATATGAACAGCGTTCGGGGTAATTATGAACAGGTTTTGGGGTAATTATGAACATACTTTTTAAGTAAAAAATCACCATACACTGCTTACTATGGGTAAATGTAACGTGTAAATACTGTTACTTCTCAAAAATTTTATACCAAGTCCGTAATCCGTGTTCATAATTACCCCCTAGACAGGGGGGTAAATATGAACAGACGGGGTAATTATGAACAGACGTCTCAAGGACGTGGGTTGCGACCAAGAAAAAAAAGTTGCTCTACAGAATGATGAAGAGCACGGAAACATTCAATATTGGCAGGTTTTCAAAATTAATGATAAGAAATAACCATATGGTGGCTGTGAGTGTGCCAAATGAAGAAATTTTGTTCATAATTACCCCACCTAGCCCTAATCAGTTGAATTGAATGATTTGAGATAAATTGATCTCGATCTGGTGCGTTTTGTATGTTTTAAAAATTAATAAGAATTTGCAAATTTCCATTAAATACATATGTATACGTTTTTGTGGCACCACGAAAACTCCTAAAATAATTTTCTCAATAAGAGCATCACGCTCTTTTAAGCTCCTGTTAAGGACACAGTGTATTTATCGAGCATTTCAACTAACTCGCTCGTTGCACCCCTACTCGTATTCGGAGCGAACAGGACAGGAATTGCAGGACAGTCGCAACATGTCCTGTTCAGCGTGTTTGTCCAGCCTCCGCCATCTTCTAAATACTGGGATGGCCGTATAGTCCGCGCGAGCTCGTGATTCATCCTTCGCCTCCACACTTCGTTTTCTTGCACGCCACCAATGGCTCTCACCACTCGTCGATCGAATGCTCTGAGTGTACGCAGGTCCTCCTCGAGCAATATCCATGTCTCGTGCCCGCGGAGCACAACCGGTCTAATGAGCGTCATAAACCATGGATCATCTTAATTCTGGACGCACTGTTTATTATACCATCGCGCTTATAGCTGTCGAATCTAGCAAGTTTTGACAGTACTTGGTTTTGGAATGTTTCCTCTATCAGCGCTGAAAATTTCATTACGATTCGTTTTGTTTCGAAAAAGTTACACGTGATGGAAACCGCGCGACAAAAATTAATTTTGAACACCCACGTCAAAATCCCGACGTAGGCGGGTTCAAAAACCACGAAATCGTTAAAAATGGTCAAATCGACCGTGTGCAGCGTTCCGAATGTTATAGTGGAACTAAGGATCGAAAACTGCATTTGAAGGTGTTGACAACGATCAAGGCAAACCCAGGGCAGTCGGATTATGACATCGCCAAGAAATTCAAATCCGGCCGGTGAAGCGTCAGAAGGATTCGTCTGCGCGAAGGAATACGATCTTATCGGGCCAGTAAACAACCATACCGGACATTGAAGCCGAACGTTATAGACAAAAGACGGGCCCGGAAATTATACAACAAGGTCCTAACGAAGTACGTATTGGGGATTCGGAGGGCAAGTAAAGCTCGACTGAACTCTTTGACTGTTAACTAAAGACTAAATTTTATTTCTTCATACATTTATACTATTCTAAAACAAGGTTGCTTCGATTCGTAGCTACTTACACTCCTCCTCGACATCGATAGCTACTATTCCTGTCGCTTCACGTAGTTTTCCCAATTTCACGCTAGGCAACGGCTTCGTCATCATATCTGCCAGCATGTCTTCCGTTGGGCAATACTGCAAGCTGATGATATTCTTGCTCCGCAGGTCCTTAATGAAGCAGTATTTTGTGTCCACATGCTTTGATCGTTGGTCCACCTTTTCGTTCTCCACTTGTCGGATACAGCTTTGGTTATCCTCCCGTATGCGGATCGGCAGATCCACTTCCATCTGGAAATCCATCAAAAGCTTCATGATCCACTGAATTTCCTGGCACACTTCGGCCAGAGCGATGAATTCTGATTCTGTGGAAGACAGCGCCACACACGATTGTTTCCTGGAGGCCCAACTCACGACTTCACCGCCGAGAAAAATTAGGAACCCCGAAGTTGATTTCCGGTCCCGAGTGTCGCCAGCCCAGTCAGCATCGCAGTAAACTTCCAGGCCTTTATCTGTCACTGGTAACTTCGAGTTTGAAACAGATACTTTAAAACTCTCTTGGCCTCGGTCCAATCCTTGACGCGTGGTTGACTGACGGATCTTCCTAGAATCGAGGCGCTGATCGAGACATCTGGACGTGAATTCACGGCGACATACAGCAAACCACCCACCAGGCTTTGGTACTGGTCGCTGTTCGGCAGTACAGCTGAGTCCTCCTCCTTTTGCTGGTAACCAGGGTTCATCGGAATTTTCGAGCCTTTGGAATCCGCCTGACCGAACCTCGCAGCCAACTTCTCGATAAAGGCCTGCTGATTAAGAAGATATCCGTTGAGATGCTTAGTTACCTTGATTCCCACGAAGTGCTTGACGTCTCCCAACACGGTCAGCTTGAAGCATCGTTGAAGTTGCGCAACTATTTCTGCGAATTCGGACTCGCTCGAACAGGCCACAAGAATATCGTCCACGTAGATGAGGATGAATGACTGTTGACCCTGTTTCGTCCGAACGTAGAGGCACCCATCTGCGGACGACTGCACGAATCCAGCTTGCTTGAACACATCGTCGATCGTTTTGTTCCAGACTCGGGCTGCTTGTTTGAGCCCGTACAGACTCCGCTTGAGACGACACACACTGGCTGGGTTGCCTGTCTCGTACCCGGGGGGCTGCTTCATGAACATTTCTTCATCCAGCGTACCGTTCAAATAAGCTGTTTTGATGTCCACGTGCTTGACGAAGAGATTCCGTTCAGCTGCCACTGTTAGCAAAACCCGCAAAGAGACTTGTTTAGCCACCGGCGCAAAGACTTCGTCAAAATCTTCACCGTACTTTTGGGAGTATCCTTGGGCGACTAACCTTGCCTTATAACGAACAACTTTTCCGGTCTCGTCCTCTTTCCGTTTGAAGATCCACTTGCAACCAACCTTCTTGCGACCAGGTGGTAGTATTGTGATCTCCCAGGTTTCGTTTTCCATCAAGGAACGGAATTCCTCGTCCATCGCTGCCTTCCAGTACACACCTTTGGTTCGGCGAATCGACCTTCTGGGATTTTCAATGACTGAATTGATGTCAGCTTCGGTTAGCGTAGAATCAGTTGCGGTAGTGTAGTCGAAATCATCGTCGACCGGTTGATCATCATCAATGTCCGACTCGTCCAGCGGTTCTTCCTTGTTGGCCGCCAACGGAGCTTTATTTTCGACCGGTTTCACTGAATACTCGAATTCTACAACATCTTTCTGGTTTTGGCTGCCCAGCGACTGCATAAGGCTCTTTTCTTCCAGGCGCTCCTGCTCAACGAAGTTGGCATCGCGGCTGAGGATAACCGTTCGTGTTGCTTGATCCAGGAAACGATAAGCTTTATGGTCCGACGAGTAACCCACAAAAGTTAGCTTCATCGATGCTGGGCTTAGTTTTTTCCTTTTCTGCTTGGCGATATGAACGTGTGCCGCACTCCCAAAGACTTTCAGGTGCGTCACATTCGGCTTCCTTCCATACCAGAGCTCGAACGGCGTTGTAGGAACGGATTTCGATAACGTTCTGCAAATAAACGGCAGTGCTCATTGCCTCGGCCCAGTAACACTCAGGAAGCTTGGCGTCGAACAACATACACCGGCTCATTTCGATAAGGTACCGGTTTTTTCTTTCTGCCACGCCGTTTTGCTGCGGAGAGTAGCTTGTCGTGAACTGCGCTTGAATGCCTTCCCGCTTGTAGAAATTTCTCAGCGCGTTCCCTGTGTACTCGCCACCTTGGTCGCTTCTGACCACTTTCGGCTTCCGACCAAATTGCGTTTTCATCATGGCCACGAATTCCATTATCTTCTCCGGAACTTCGCTTTTTTTCCGCAACAGATAAAGGACACAAAAACTGCTGTAGTCGTCGATGATGGTCATAAAATATCGATGACCGGACACCGACACGTTTTCCACAGGGCCGCAAACGTCGGTGTGCACGAGATCAAGCACAGCACTAGATTTTCTTTCCACCGACTTCGGAAACGGCTTCCGGCTCATTTTCGCCTTCTGACAGCAGTCGCATCCCTCTCGTACTCCGCAATCGTACATCTTCAGTCCGACCACCAGATTTTTCTGCATCATCTCACCGACCGCATTGAGCTCACGATGCCCAAAGCGCCGATGCCACACATGCTGGCAGTCAACGTTATGGTGATCTTTTGCTGCCATGACCACATCCTGCGATGTTTTCACCTTGTAGAGTCCGCCAGTTTTGACTGCGGTCGCCGTTTGTTGGCCTCCGCCGAGTATCGAGCATCCTCCTTCGTTGAATAGTACTTCTGCACCTTTTTCGACTAGCATTGGTACAGACAGCAGATTCATTTCCAAGCTCGGCACAAACAGAACGTTGCCAACGGTGATCTTCGAAGTTTTTCCACAACAACACAACAATTGACCATCGCCAACACCTTCAACTTTTGCGATTTTTCCATCGGCCAGGCTGATCGTTTTCACACGGCTTTCGACGATCTTGTTGAAAAATTCTTTGTCGCCACACATGTGCCGGGACGCTCCTGAGTCCACAATCCAGTCACCAACATGAGTTTGCGTACTACCCATCACAGCAAATGTTACGGATTGCTCTTCACTACGGGCAGCTTTTGCCTTTGGCGATCGACCTTTTTCCGGTTCCATTTGCTTCGCGTACAATCGACATTCCTTTTGTTTGTGGCCACTTTTCTTGCAGAAATGGCACACCAGCGATTTCTTTTTCCCGGCGAAACTTGCCTTCAGCGCTGCATCCGACGGTCCGCGTTCTCGTTTCGCCACTTCGTCAAACAGCTTACCCTTCACCAGCTCCATTTTCAGCTCATCGTCGGAACGGCTCTCAAGTGCCGTCGTGAGCGTGTCGAAAGAATCAGGGAGGCTCCAGCGCAACCATCAGTGGCTCGCCGAGATCCAGTCCAGCACACGACAGCTTCGCAAACAGCTCTTCCAGTTCAAAAAGATGGCTCTGCATGTCGTCCCCGTCCTTGTACGTTTTGTTGCAGATCCTTTTCAGTACCGCAACCTTCGAGCAGAGGGACGTTTTTTCGTGGTGCTTCATGAGGTTGTCCCAAGCTTCCCTGGCGGTCTTCGAGTTACGTATCAGGGCATGTTGCTGATCCTCAACGAGCAGCGCAATCGTCGCTCTCGCTTTGCGATCTCCTCCCTTCCATACATCCGTCATCGGCGCCGGAGCTTCGTCCTCAATGTACTTCCACATGTCCTCACGAGTCAGCAGCATTTCAACCTTGAATTTCCATACCGAGTAGTTGGAACCATTCAGCTTTACGATTGAAACCTTGCTTCCTTCCCGAAACTTCCAGACTTAACAGCGAAAATTTTTTTTCTTCAAATAACGTCTACTGTGATCTTGGCCCACAACCTATTGGGGATTCGGAGGGCAAGTAAAGTTCGACTGAACTGTTTGGCTGTTAACTAAAGACTAAATTTTATTTCTTCATACATTTATACTATTCTAAAACTAGGTTACTTCGATTCGTAACTACTAACAGTACGATGGATGCATCCTCATGGATGACGAAACATACGTGAACGTGGATTTCGGGCAGCTCCCTGGCCAAAAATTTTATAAAGTCACTGTTTGGGTTGATTTCTTCGGCAAGTTTGAATTCGCTTTTGCCGATAAGTTTGTAATAAAGTGTTTGATCTGGCAAGGTATTTGTAACTGCGAATGAAAAACCCCGATTTTTGTGACAAACAAGACCATGGACTCGGAGATGTACTAGGAGGAGTGCCTGAGAAAACGTATTCTTCCGTTCATTAGATCTTACAAAGGACCAGTAAAGTTTTGACCAGATTTGGCAAGATGCCTTCACAGCAAAGAGGTACTGCAGTGGTATCGATACAACGGTGTGGATTTTGTCAAAAAGGACATCAACCCACTCAACTGCCCTCAATTTCGCGCTATCGAAAAATATTGGGCAATTGTCAAACAAAAGATGAATAAGAATGGTAGGAAGACACGGGATGCAACAGAGATGAAGAGATGTTGGAACAAAACGGCCGCTGACGTCAGCGAACAGGGTGTCCAAACTATGATGAGGATAACTCGACGTCTCTCGCTACTGTTTGGACCATGGCAGTTCGCTATAATCAAGATCAATGATTCTATGACTTCCGATGCACTTTCACAACAGTACTCGACATGCATATTAAAATTTATGCGATTGTCGATCATTACTCCGAAGTATTTCTGTTGCTCCAATAGTAATCTTCATGTGCGGCTCTACTCTTTTGTTGGTCACGAGCTGAACTTCGGTTTTATGGTAAGCTTTCTGAAGCTTAACTTCCTCCATCCACACGCCAATCCTTTCTACGGACAACGTTGCAAGGTCTTCTATTGTTTCGCCGGTGATCATAAACACGATATCGTCAGCTAATCCGACAATCTGCGCGTCTGCTGGTAGTTTCAGCGTCAGCACCTCATTATACATGGCATTCCAAATCACAGGTCCGAGTTTGGAACCCTGTGGCACACTGGCTGTTAGGGCAGTAGATCGTAACCCAGTTTCGGTTTCGTACGTCAAGACTCGATTTTCGAAGTAGCTTCCTATTAAAGATCCTGCAGAAGGTCCTGTAAGGCGCTTTGGTAATAGTTTCCCAGTTGGCATTGTTGAAGCCATTCTTCACGTCGATCGTGGCGTCTGTCTGCTTTTTTGGAACGCGCGCTTCGCGTACTCTGTCACCATTCGGTTGGTGTCCACCGTAGATATCCCTTTCCGAAAACTGAATTGTCTGTCCGACAGTTCACTACCGCCTTCTGTGTAGGTAATGAGTCTGTTGAATATTATCCTCTTCAGCTTACCAAGGGTGTCCAGCAGACAAATGGGTCTCTACGGTGATGGATGCCCTAGGGGTTTCCCAGATTTTGGGAGTAGCATCAACTTCGCCGTTTTTCACATATCCTCGTCGAGACTCTCTTGTAGCACCATTCTGAAAGTTTCCGGAATGGTCTGTACCACCACTTTCAGCACTGCCTTTGGGATTCCGTCCGGACCAGGGACCTTATTCACCGCAAGTTTTTCAGCAATAGCCACAAGTTCCTCGTTCGTTACTGGCTCGATGTCTTGGGCACTCGCGTCGTACGAGGTTAGTGGCCACTGCGTCGGGCCATGCTGCTGGAAATCATGTGATTTCCGGTCACTTTTCGGTTGGCGACCTTGGGCCACCGAATCTTGCTAGTGCAACTCTATAGGCTTGGCCTCGTGGGTAATCATCTACGCCCTAGCATAACACACTGTTACAATTCTCTTTGCTTGTTATGATAGCTCGCTTGAGTGCCACCCTGGCTGTTCGATAAACGGCACCTCTTGTTTTTCTATCGGCGTTGTTCCTCGCTCGTTGAGCTCGTCGTCTGGCTTTTAGGTAGCTAGCATAAAGCTCAGCTATATCTGAGGTCCACCAGTAAGCTGGTCGTCGTTACCACTTCAGTGTAAGTGTTTCCGTCTTCTCCGGTATAGCGTATCTTCTGGTGATCGATTTGTCTGTAATCGTCACACACTCTTGTTGTTGGAAGCACTTTGGGCAGTGGAAAGAAGAGATCTTGTTCTGTTTGACGGTAGAACTTGGATTACTTCATTGTGTCCTGTTTATATTGAAACCATCTCTATGGTTACATTTCCTTATTGTTTATTTCTGATAACACCACCATGCTTGTGTTGCTATTCATCTCATCGATTGCTTCGATGAGACGAATCTCAACACTCCCCCTCAACACACGCTGTTCGCTGTTCAGCAATGTACCGCGCCGGACTACATTCATCGCTTTCAGCTTAACGACCCTCTCCAGGTTTCACTCGACGACCATCCTTCGGCCCACTCGATGACAACCTTCCTTCGAATCGCTTGAACACAAATTTCCTTCTGGCCCGGCACCCTTCTGCCACCGATGCCGTTCCTTACGGCTCGCACGTCCCTTCACAGCGAATTGAAGCTCTCTGCCTCTGCTCCTCCTGAGGCCTAACGCCTCCCAGTGGCTCCAGCCCGACGACCTCCTTCACTTGACGTTCCAGTCCGACGCCCTTCCATGGCACCGGCTTGACGACCTTCCGTGTTTCCCGGCTCGTAAGGCCTCCAGAGGTTCCAGAACCGACAATCACAACCTGGCATCCAACTTGACGACCTTTTTCAGTTCCGGCCCGCCAACCTTCCATGGCTTCCGGCACGACGACTCACAAGTGATTCCGGTCCGCTTTCAATGGCTCCTGCCAAACGACCTTCCAATGCACCTGTCCGACGACCTCCCTCCTGTGTCTCTTGGCTTGCCAACCTCCAGCTGGCTTCCCGGTCCGAAGACCTACCAGGCTCCTGGTCCGACAACCTCACACGGTTCTGGCTCGACGACATTCCGCTGGATTCCCGGCGCTGGCCCCTTCCAGGCTGGATAAACTGCCACTACTGCTGATTCCACTCCTCCTTTCCACTAGTGCTGGGCCCATAACCTGTTGTTAGCACTTGGGCAGTGGAAAGGAGAGACTTGTTTCTTCTACGGTGGTAGAACTTGGAATACTTTATTACAATACATTGGGTCCTATTTACATTAAAACCATCTCTATGGTTACATTTCTCAATTGTTTATTTCTGATAACACCACCATGCGTGTGTTGCTATTCATCTCATCGATTGCTTCGATGAGACGAATTTCAACAACTCCCCAGTTCATGTCAGTTTTTATCGATGGGCTCGCAAAGGTGATATCAATCACTGATGTTTTGTCTGGTATTCCATGCTTGCGATAGATGCTGATAGATCCAGTGTTATACAGCTCAGCCTCCAGTCTAGCGAATGACTCTAGTAGACTGTGGCCCCTAGGGTTGTAACACCTACTACCCCAGTTAACCGCCGAAGCGTTGAAGTCTCAGGGGTCCTTCCTGTCAGTTTGTGAATTCAACCAACATTGTGTTGATCTTCGCGATCGTCCATCTTGGTGGAGCGTAACGACTGCAGAAAAAGATACCATTAATTTTTGCAACCACAGATCTGTTTCGAATATCTACCACTTTCTCCTGGATAGGGAAACGTTCTAATAAAAGCGCAACATCACACTTCTTTTCGCCAACCATTTGCTCCAGCAGTAGCTGTGCAACCTCGCTATGGTTGAGGTTTAGTTGGATTATTTCCAGTTTAAATGGCTTGCCTTAGCCTTGATATATATCGGGCATTCCAAGTCACCTGTTTCGTGGACATTGCCATCCGCATGCTTGCATAGCATGCATTTCGCCTAGAGCAGATAGGTTACGCTCCGAGCGTAGCTTCCAAAACAAGTCCGCATACGTTGTACCGTCTTTTGCTTTCGCGATGAGAGCAACATCCCTGGACATCACCCGTTGATTTGGGTTTTGGGGGTGATACAGTAGACTGAGTCAATTTGGGGTCATTTTTGAATATCTCAAACCCTGGGGTCTAAAATGCTTCGTTTTGATTCAAAGCTCATCCATTTTATTTCCATGATTTTTCACAAAATTTTTATGCAACGTTTAGATGAGTAAATGTGAATCGAGTAAATTTGAACTTTTTAGGTTTTTAAGTTTCAGTGTATTTTCTTCTGTAGAACCAAGCCTGCTTATGGTTTTTGTGTCAATTTATAAATTCTCCGCTGAACAATTTGTCCAAGACACTAACTTTGTATCTTAAAAAGCAAAAAAGTTACTAGCAGCTTTACAGGATCATGTCTTTTGGAATTGATAAACAATAAAATCAATCAACATCACTGCTAGGTGCCTAGCGAGGTATTACATGACTATTTTTCATGCAACGCTTTACGAGGCACAAGCAGCGATGTCAATTGAATTTATTGTTAATCAATGCCAAAAGGCATACCCCTGTTAAATAGCTAATACCTTTTTTGCCTTATAAGATACAAAGTTAGTTATATTTATTATTTACATAGTATTTCGTCAAGGAAGAATGACCTCAACGGGTTAAACTCCTATCAAAAAGAAAAAAAAATAGTATTCCGTCTCACGACATAACTTGACGAACATAATTCCTAAAATTCACTCGGTCCATGGCAACCGTTCTCCAATTTCTCGGGCACCCCTCGTTCGCCAGATCACGCTCCACTTGGTCTAACCACCTCCCTCGTTGCGCCCCCGCTCGTCTTGTTCCTACCGGATTCGTTGCAAACACCTGTTTTGCAGGACAGTCGTCCGGCATCCTCGCAACATGTCCCGCCCAGCGTATCCGGCCAGCCTTCACCACCTTCTGGATACTGGGTTGCGTCATATACAGGTTACACTTCGTGCGAGGGCTAAGTCTTCTCGACCGCAGTTGCTTGTGGAGTCCATAGTAGGCACGACTTCCGCTGATAATTCGCCTCCGGATCTCACGGCTGGTGTCATTGTCTGCGGTTACCAGTGAGCCGAGATAGACAAAGTCTTCGACTATCTCCAGCTCGTCGCCGTCGATCGTGACCTTGTTATTACTGGACAAGCAGGTTCGGTCGGTCTCGGATCCGCAGGCCAGCATGTACTTCGTCTTGGACGTATTAATCATCAACCCAATCCTTCCTGCTTCGCGTTTCAGTTTGCGGTAGATCTCCTCCACCGCTGCAGATGATCTGCCGACTATATCAATGTCATCTGCAAAGCAGATAAGTTGACTGGATCTGTTGAAAATCGTGCCCCGCATTTCGCCCACCGCTCGTCGAATAACACCTTCTAGCGCCACGTTGAACATCATGCAGGATAGACCATCACCTTGTCGAAGCCCCCTGCGCGATTCGAATGAACTCGACAATTCACCCGAAATCCGCACACAGCACTGCGTTCCATCCATCGTCGCCTTGATCAGTCTGATCAGCTTCCCGGAAAAGCCGTTCTCGTCCATGATTTTTCATAGCTCGTTACGGTCGATCGTGTCGTATGCGGCTTTGAAGTCGATGAATAGATGATGCGTAGGGACTTGGTGTTCACGGCATTTTTGGAGGATTTGCCGCAATGTGAATATCTGGTCCGTCGTAGACCGTCCCTCTATGAATCCGGCCTGATGACTTCCCACGAATCTGTTTGCTTGTGGCGTTAGGCGGCGGAGTAGGATTCGGGACAACACTTTGTAGGCGGCATTAAGGACAGTGATCGCTCGGTAGTTCTCACAGTCCAATTTGTCGTCCTTCTTGTAGATGGGGCATATTACCCCCTCCTTCCACTCCTCCGGTAGCTGTTCTATGTCCCAGATCCGGATTATCAACCGATGTAGGCAATCGGCCAACCTGTCCGGGCCCATTTTGATGAGTTCAGCTGCGATGCCATCCTTCCCAGCCGACTTGTTTCTATTCAGCTGGCGAATGGCTTCCTTAACTTCACTCATCGTTGGGAGTGGCTCCTCTTCGTCGTTGGCTACGCCGGCGATGTACCTTCCCCCACCGTCTTGATCTTCTGCATGTGCGCCGTTCAGGTGTTCATCGAAGTGCTGCTTCCACCTTTTGATCACCTCACGATTGTCCGTCAGGATACCCCCGTCCTTATCCCGGCATATTTCAGCTTGCGGCACGAAGCCTTTGCGGGATGCGTTGAGTTTCTGATAGAACTTTCGTGTTTCTTGGGAACGATGCAGCTGCTCCAGCTCCTGGAGCTCCTCCTCCTCCAGGCGGCGCTTTTTCTCCTGGAAAAGTCGGACTCGCTGCCTCTTCCGCTGTCGGTGATTTTCCACATTTCGACGGGTGCCTCTTGCACTACAGCCGCCCGCGCGGCATTTTCTTCGTCCATCACCCTCCTACACTCCTCGACGAACCAGTCGTTCCGTCGAGATCGCTCCACATAACCGATGACGTTCTCCGCCGCACTGTTGATGGCTGTTTTGATGGTATCCCAACAGTCCTCGAGAGGGGCTTCGTCAAGCTCGCCCTCTGCCGGCAGCGCTGCTTCGACCGATTGCGCGTAGTCTGCCGCGACCTCAGGTTGCTTCAGTCGCGCGATGTTTAACATAGGCGGGCGCCGGTTCCGCTTGTTGTTCACTACGGAGAGTTTTGGGCGCATCTTCACCATCACCAGATAATGGTCCGATTCGATGTTGGCGCCCCGACAGGATCTGACGTCGATGATGTCCGAGAAGTGCCGGCTGTCGATCAAAACGTGGTCGATCTGTGATTGCGTTTGGTACGGTGATCTCCAGGTGTACTTGTGTGGGAGGCGGTGCTGAAAAAAGGTACTACGTACGGCCATTCGTTTGGAGGCGGCGAAATCAATAAGTCTGAGGCCGTTTTCGTTGGTCAGCTGGTGCGCGCTGAACCTTCCAATTGTCGGTTTAAATTCCTCCTCCTGGCCGACCTGAGCATTGAAATCCCCAATGACGATCTTGATATCATGTTTTGGGCAACGGTCGTATTCACGCTCCAGCTGCGCGTAGAATTCGTCTTTGTCGTCACCGGTACTTCCGAGGTGAGGGCTGTGCACGTTGATGATGCTGATGTTGAAAATCCGGCCCTTGATTCTCAACCGGCACATTCGTGAGTTGATCGGCCACCACCCGATCACGCGCTTTTTCATCTTTCCCATCACTATAAAAGCTGTTCCAAGCTCGTGTGTTGTAGTCAGCCTCGATCGATTCGAAGTAAGCGTGCTGCTTATGCGCCACCCTAAAAGGGACAGCACACCAAGATTGAGTTGCCCGGCTGAGACCCACTTCAAGGCGAGTCCAGGTAATTTATCCGATCAGATAACGGACCGATCAAGGTTGACTTCCGTATCAGCAAGCCAATAGAACTCGAGAAATTCTCGGTCACACTCCCAGAAATTATCAAATCCTAGAAGATATTTCTAACGACATCCGGTACGATATCACTCATTCCTGAGATTATCATCATAGGACTACCAATAACCCATCACCAACGAGCGAACGTTAGTGGAAGTGCACAAAGCTAAGATCATTCAAAATTCAAAATAGAACACGCCACGCGGAGTGATGGAATTCAGAAATCATAAAAATCAAACTTTCTGGGAGTTTTAGTTCATACATGTATTTAGCATAATGAGGAAACTCAGGTAGAGTTGAAAAGACGGTGTATTTACAACGAGTTTTATGTTCATATTTTAATTGAGGTAAGTTGCTAGGATTTTGGAATTCATTCAATTTTCATTTCTTAAACTTAGTCTATTTGTACATATTTTTCATCCTATCCTCTCCTACCAGTGCGTGCGATGTTTTAAAATCTACTCCCTATCTACCGTGCAGTGCTTTCGCCGATGGTCGGTTGGCAAAATCCATCGAATGCTGTACAGCGAGAATTTATGTTGTCTTGCAGGGGTCGTCTATAAATCAAGTGACGTAGGCCTACGATTTATGTTTCAATGTGTTAAAAGCTCGAAACATTAATTTTCCATGCCACATTTGCTATGACGGCAAAAACAGCAAATCATGTGCTGAAGTTACGGCTGCCGTGGTACGGCCTCTGTTGGGAAGAAGGCAAGAGCGAATAATGCAAAATTGACTCACCGATTAAGCATAAGGTTCAAACCTGTGGCCGTGGTGTAGCTGGCTCCGATTTTCTGCGAGAGCTTGGCGGTCGGTGTCTCTGCTAACGTCGAACACTGTTGGAGCTCTTAATGATGATGCGCTCCTGATCCGCTGGCGAGCTAGGTGAGGTTTTGGCGGTGGCTTTTCCAAACGAAGATGATATGGTATGGTGAAGAAGCTCTTGCCAATGCTTCGCTCTCGGTACACTCGTGGATTCGGACACCCGCTGGGCGATCGGTCGCAATAGAATTGGCGGTGCGATTTTGTAGGCCGACCTCGTGGAGTGGAATCCGTTCAACCGAGTGATCGATCTTGAATCCGGTTCGTGGCTGAAGTATGCTGGGTGTAACTGCTGTGGATGAAACAGGTGCGCCTATATGGCAGCCAACGGAATTAGCACTTGCACGGGCACGGTATCTTCGCACGTCTTTACCTGGCTAGTTAAAACCTTTTCCCTCACGCACTGTTTTGCCTAGGCGCGATGTGTAGCCTAAAGACGGGGCTACACAAAATAAAAAGTTATAAAATTCACAATTTCTTAACTACATCACTATATTGAGGTACCTTTTCTTTAAGAAAGGTGGAGAAAACGAATCGCGAATCAAAGGCACTTCCACACGCGATCACTAATCGGATCCAAGTAATTGGAAGTGTGCACCCTCAGTTCAGGGAAAGCGATATCGGGCGTTGACCCCAAGCGGAAATACGTTAATCCCGAACAGTCTTTAGAAACTCTTCGGGGTTCTGACGATCTCAGTTCGTCGCACGTTCTATTGACTGTGATTCGGGTTTTGCTTTCCCTTTCCACATCATGTCGCCAAACTAGATGAAAAAACTTTGAAGAAAGTAAGCATGGGATTCATTCTTCGATCGAAATCGACAAAGCCATCGAATCGACCAACGCTGCTTGCATACTAAAAGGCGACCCGAAACAATGTTCAGCTAAATGAAGAATTTTTGCTTAACCAAAGGTGCGACCGCTACAGTGTGTTGCCGCAGCTCTGGTAGATGGCACGACCATCTGGATACGTTCGTACCGTGGAGCCCTTCCAGCATACCTCCTGCAGCGCTACGATGTCGAATTTGCGGCTCTTCAATTCGTTGGAGAGCACGTGGGTACTGCCCACAAAATTTAGAGATCGGCAGTTCCATGTTCCAAGTTTCCAATCGCTAGTCCCTTTTCGTCGCGTGGGTCTTTGCCGATTTCCATCCGAAATTTGTTGTTCGTTGTTTGTTGCTTATGTTTTTTTAGTAGTCACAGGCTCGCAAGGCCCGCAGCTAACCCCACTATCTCGCAGGAGGACCGTCGTGATGTTGCTGTTTTGGGTCCCGAACACCACCAGGACGTTGTTGCACTCCGCACGCCGCCCCTGACATGGAGAACAGACGCGTACGAAGCCCCCTAACTCATTCTGCATGCGACCAAAGCATCCACCGGGGTTGGGTACCCGATCTCCGCTAAGGTTGCTCGCACCCCAGCTAGCACCACGGGGAGGTAGAGAATCGGAGTTGCAGACAAGAGGTGATATGACCACTACCCGAGGGTTGGGTGTATGGGGTCTCGAGTTGCACATTGTCTACTTCACTAGCCAACGAATGTAAGCTTGGTAGAGTTTAAAAGCGATCGAACTAAAAATTATATTTCCTTTTTATTAGGATACATTGACAATTTCACAGGTTTTAAGGCCTCAGCCTAGACTCAAAATTTGAAACACTGATGTTTATGTTTGGTTTTTGGCGATGCTTATTGGTGCCTGGTTTTCATAAACTTATCATGATTTTATTTTATAAACAATTTCAATGATTTTTAAAGATTTTTTTGTATTTGTAAAGTTTTTGAATTTTCTCGAATGAATTCTATTAAAGTCTTAAATTGTACACGAAATGAAATTAAAACTCATCGGATCGCATAGCTGAATGATGAATCTATAAGATTTTCTGTAAAAAATGTCAATTTCATGTTTTACATATTCAAATCATGTATGTACATGATACTTTACAAAGTCTGCATTAGCGGTGTACGACATTAATATCGACAACTTTTGTTCCAACGCTTTTCATAGCTGACTCATAACAATATCAAAAGCATTTGTCAATTTCTCGATTGCTCTTAATGAAGGCTAAATTTGGCACTACTCTCATATGCCCGAAAATTTCAAAATAAAGCATCAAATGGGCTGCAATGATATTTTTCTGCAGAATATTTGGTGATGCAGACGGTACTTTAAATACTTTTCCAAACTTATATACGCTTTTTGTGTAGAATTTTTTAACAAAATATTCTGTTTTCTTGTTTCATTTTTGATCGACAAGCGTATAAAATTTTGATGTGTTTTATGCTAAAAAACACCCATGATACATGCATTTATTGCAACAAAAATGTATAGTAACATTTTGAGAAAAAAAAACCAAATTTTTAATTTGAAGGTTCCCAGCTCCAAAAATAATTAAGGAAATCTCAAGTGTCAAATGAGCACTTTAAGGAATGTGCATATAAGTAGGTACTTCAATACTCTGTGTCTTTCATGAAATTCAGCCCCGTTAATCCTGGTTGCTTTTAATACTCTTCCAGTGTTTGCCCAAGGCAAGAAATGGTAGAAATATCTATCTTTTGGTTTTCCACTCTAAAAAGTTATAGTAAGATAAACATCGGATAGCTATCACTATAATTAAATTGTGCGTGTAGTCTAACAAAGAACGTAAATTTTCGTAAAACTGATCTTGTCAGTTTCACGCAGTGACAAGATTAATCTACATATTAATGGCTCGATAATTAATAACATTCCTCCAATCATTGAACCGTGTCTAATCGGAACACATCAACTTAATGATTCAAACAAGGTCCTTGTAGATGATAGTCCATTAAGCTGCAGCCTGCCCCCAATAACGCCCTTTCTTGAGATGACTGTAAATTCTAGTGACCCAATAGTTCAAGCCAATTCTATGCTTCGAAAGAATGGAAATGCACTTTAGTAACTACAGGTTGAACTCGGCTGTGCTTAGCAAGGTGTTCTCAATGGCGAATTAGCACCTCCGGCATCAAACAGTATCTATATAATTACCGGCGATCGATATTGTGTTGTGTTGAGGATATCACTGTCATTTCAGGGGTCCGTTAGATGGTGACAATCGCAGCTCAATGAAGAAATTCTTCGCGCGGGTGCAACAAACAACAAAAAAACAGACAGTCATGAGGACAAATTGCAGCAACACGAGAATGTGTCAATGAGATAAATTAGTTTGCGCACACAAACACTGACCCGCATCAGTGTTTGAAAGCAGCAGCAGCAGCAAAATGCCGAGGCAATCATCAGCGTCACCTCCCGAGGGGCGGAATAATCGATTATGGAAAAAATTTACCCTTCGAAACGGATGCATGTCAGAGGGTCAGAGTTTGCCAACAGAAGCTGTCCAGCTCGAGAAAAAATGAATGATGTGTTGTTTCATTGAACATGAACAATTGGGCAATCGCAACCAGTGATGAGAATCTAATGAAGCGTGAAATTTGACATCAAGTGTCCAGCAGGGCGAGTCTTAAACAAAACGAAAAATCCAGCAGAGACTTTAGTAGAGGAAAATGTCCAATCATGCCTCCTGTCGGATTCAGTATGGCGTGCAAGGTGTTGATCTGACGACACACTAGTGTGGATTTCTAAATTTGAATCTGAGGGATCAATTCTACTTATTTGTGTGGATTTGTGTGATTGTATGATAAATTCAACTACCTAGTACAGTTTGCACTATAAGATTCTGGTTCGAAAAAATTGGCTCGGGCCCTCTGCAGACTAGTGAAATCGGTAAATTCTCGGATGCGATCCAGACCAACGAGTCCACTGAGACCCGATTAGGCTTTGATGTCCAAATCGATAGAAAAGTGTGTCCTAAATATAGATGCACCGAATAGTGGTATTTGGCGGACGGCCGAATACCGAATATTGATCTTTTCAACTATTCGGCCGAATATTCTATTGAGTTTTTAATGAAAAAAAAAAATTAAGGGATTATTTCAATGCTTTCAATTTCTTCGATATGAAATCCCCTTATGTTTTTTAATCGATTATTTTCAACCGGATGATAATATTGGACGATGAATTACAAGATATTTTTAAGTAGGGGTTTTTCTGTTTTTTAAAATGTCACCAATAACTGAAAAGACATTAGATGATTAGTCTAGGGCGTTTATCCCCAAAGAGATTGCGTTACTGTGAAATCTGAGACAAAACATGTCGAAACAGGTGCAAAGGTATTTGAATTTGCTTCTTTGATATTGAATTAGATGAAGGCCAAATTTGAGCAACAACCTCTGGACATCCCGGACAGATTTGACTTATCTGGAATCTTCACTGGATTTATGGGCAAGCCTGAATATATCCAGAAAATGTGGAATAAACTAAAATCAAAGAATAACTGTACGATCTACAGTAAAAGATACGCGGATACACCTTAGATGTTTTGCTGAAACCATAAGTTTTTAAAACATTACTTTTCAATATTTTATAAATTATCCAAAGTCATTTGAAAAATTTAAAAGTCTGTAGTAGATATTCGGCCTATTCGGCCGAATACTTAGCTCAACTATGCGGTGAGCCGAATATTCGGCTTAACGGTTAATGGCGCTATTCGGCGCCGAATATTCAGCCGACCGAATATTCGGTACATCTCTAGTCCTAAATAAGGCGTATATAGCAAAATGATAAAATGATCTGGTGTGGATTTTCCAGCAACAGCAAAATTAGGCATCATTAGAGTATCAATATTTGAAAGTATGAACAGACCAAGGTATCAATAGCAAGCTGTTAACATAATTTTGTAAGAAATTTAATCTGATAGTAAAATAGGCATCACTGAGTAATCTTAATTGTCAAAAATGTTTACGTGAAACCAAAATTTTATCACAATTTGTTGCTAAAGTAATTTATGAGGAAGCAAAATTTAGCATCTTCTAGGTATATTCTATTTTTTTACAAACAGCAAAGCAAAAAAAAAAAGTATATTCTGGATAGAAAAAAAAACCCAAAACAAAAAAATATACCAACGAGCTTATTTTGTTTGTATTAGGTATATAAAAATTGTATGTAAAAATCTTTAGTTGATCAAAATAGCACTGTCTGATTATAACAAATTAGAAAAATGATAAATTTATTAAAATATTGTCAAGTAGCTTAAAACAAAAACTCGGAATTTTATACATATACTGCATTCTATTTGTCTGTATATTAGCAAAAAGAAATTATACTATCATTTGAAGTAAGATTGTAAGATTTTTTTTTCAGAAATTTTTTTAAATTTAAGCTAATAACTTTAACGCCTTTGAGTATACAACGCATGTTATACCGACCGGCAACGTTGCTAAAAGAACAGAAAATTTAATGCCTTTGCGTAGACAAAGTATTGACTTTGAATTTTAATTCAAATATTTGTTTCATTTTCTGTTGTCAATACCAAGGCACCAATATTATGACAAGATGACATAACCTGTCCGTGGGATTTTTCTGGAAAACAATACAGTGAAAACCCGATTTTGTCACACACCGATTTTATCTACCCCTGATTTAGTGTACCCCCGATTTTGTCTCATTTTTTCACCCGATTTTGTCATCATTTTTTATTCAACGCAAAAATACTAAATATCGCATTTTTTTTAATTTTCGTCGAACATCTTAGGGTTGATATCATTCTGAAGGGACAAAACTGATGGATGATTACATCGATATTGAAAGTGGGATCAGGGACGTATCAAGATTTTTACACAAAAAAGTCAAGTTTTAGTAACAGGTTCTTTGTTATTATTTGTTATTGTTGAATACATTTTTAACTAATAATAATTGTATAACAGAACATATTCAAGTAATCTTAATGCTGTGTTTTATTTGTTTGGGCTTTCTTCAAAGCAATCTCTCATATACGTCGCAAGAAGATGATATCAACTATCGAGAGATCTGAAGCATCAGCCCCATCAACTATGTTGTCAAACATACCTACAGCTTCAACACTATTTATGTTTCTTGAAGTTTCTCATGAATCATTTGGGGTAGATGCCGCTGATTCTGAGTCTGGTGCACGCTCCTTTATTTTAACTCAAAATTAAGTACGACCGAGGTTCAAAACATAGTTCGATTCTATGAACTTATAGTTAAGTACCCTTTTTCCTCCTTGCGATGGTTCAAAACGGAGTTCGAACTGCGAACTAAAAATTGATCCCTTTTTTTCCTTCGGCGAGGGATCGAAGCTGAGTTCGACCTTATGAACTAAAAATTGATTTTTTTTTTGTTGGACTAAAAACACTTAGCGAGTTCACTTCGATCCGGAACAGCAACCAACAAACACGACTGAAAAATTTGTCGTTCCAGAACAATTACCGGAAGACTATAAAGGAACTTCATAATGGAATGTCCGCCGTGTCATTCCATACTTGCAGTTTGAATTTCCACGACGTAAACGTTAAAAAAATATTGTATGATGTTTTGATGTAAAAAGGACCTATTACAAGTAATATGTCAAAAAAAGAAATATCGACTACAAAACCTCTACACTGTTTTATTGGGATAAGATACGTTTTTCGTAGTAATTCATTAGATTAGAACGGATTAAAATTAATTTTTGTAAATCTCCCGATTTTATCACTCTCCCCGATTTATCACCCTAAAATTCATCATGCGGGTGATAAAATCGGGTTTTCACTGTATTCGGTTTAAAGATTTGTAAAAGTACGTTGCAGTAACATCAAAATATCCTTTTTTAGCTGTTTCCTTAAGCTTTAAAAAGTTAAGATACCCAATGACGCCTTATTTTGCTATCGAACAAAATTCTTCGCCAAATATCATTTAGGTCTCAACGCCTCATTATGGTCTAACTTTCCTGTTTCTTAAAAAAAAAGTGAGATCTTAATGATGCATAATTTTGCTATAAAAAATTTAAACCATACGGTGCTATCAGTTTGGTATTTCTACCTCGATTGATCTCCGTGTACTATCAAATCATAATTTTGGAAACCATAATCATGTCAAATTTTACTATTGTAGAAAGATCAACAGCAAATGATGCTGTTGATATCTCGTTTTGATCTAAATTTGCTATCGATTTGGGCATCAAAGTCTGCTTGGGACTTGGTTAAACTTAGTACTCATTTAAGTTTTCCACATTATTGGTGAAAAAGTTTTAACATATTTCGTATTTTTTATTTTAATGAAGGATTTTTTTTTTTATTTGCGGAGCAGGGATTGAGGTTTTTTGTTTATTAATTCAATGTATAATATGAAAGAACGGGAAAAAACCTTACTACTTTGATCAAATTGGGCACACAATTATGTTTCGATGTTATGTGATGTAAGGTTTATTAAATGGGAGATGCCATACAAAACAAGCAAAAATATGGTAATAATTAATTATAGATAACATTTCATTAATTATATTCCTCTAGATTTGGGTTCGAATCTCACTGGAGGACGGCGAATAATTTTATGGCATGTTTCTCAACATTTATTTTCTTCTGTTCTGTTTCAAAAGTGTCCAATAACGATAATAGATTCATTTCTACGCCAAATCAAAATGATTTCAACAAATTTAAATAGCTTGATGAAGGTGTAGCTAAGCACACCGGATCAGTGAGTTGGAAAATATGATAAGTTTCATTGTAAGAATATGTTTTAGTTGTTAAACGAAACAAAAGTTTGTCAAAATTTTAAACAGAACTTAAATTTACTGATCAAATATGAGGCCCTCAGAGCCAAAGGGGTATAAGTGACAAAATGGTCGATTTTGAGATAATGATGCTAAACGATTCTTCATATTTAAAACTACATTTGATGATTTTTTTTCTCGAGTTTTCAGATTTTTATTTACATACTTTTACATTCGAAAGAAAAATTCAAATTCTCGAAAAATATATGGAAAATGGCAAAACAAAACAAATAAGAGCGTGTTTTCTCGAAATAAGCTTTTATACACTTGAACCCCTTTGGCTCCAAGGGCCTCATATGGTGAAATATTAAATCTTGAAAGAAAATTGAACAGTTTTCTTTCAAGATTTAATATTTCATCTTTTGTAAAATAATCAGTAAAATCATATTTATTCTTGTTCGTCAAAAAGTTTTCCCCTCGTCTTGATGTTTATTTGCTATTTGTTGTCTATTACGGTTATTGAGATAAAATCAATTTTTGTACTTTGAAAGACTTCTCATTCCTCAAATTAATATCACAAAACTTTAAACAGTGAACCAATAGAAAGTTTTGGCTTATCAAATTTTTATCAAAATAAGAAATGTTCGTGTTAATCCGAGGACGTGATTAAAATGCACAATTTCGTAAAAAGGATAAGTTCGTCACCACAGGAAGCCCGCGCACTGTCACTTCGACTTTGAGCATCCATAACTTTTTACTCTGATGATATTTTTCAATCAAATTTTCTGCGTAAGATAGATCAACTATCACACTATCATAACACAAATTTTTAGCTTTCTAAAATATCTGTGGCCTAAGATATAGTCATTCTACGAAAAACGGACTTTTTGGACTTTTTCCATTCGAACAGCAATATCTCAGAAACTACGCTACGCTTTATTTAGAAATTTTGCAGAGTGATTGTTGAAATATAAAGTTAGCATGTCTGAAATTTTTGAAAAGTTCTAGCGATGGGATCAAAAGTTATGTGGGGTACAATATTTCCGGCATGAACCTAAAAATGCGATTTCTATAGAATTTTGGACGATTCCTGAGAACAATATATTTTCAATCTACAAATCGGTCAAAAATTACTAAAAAAGCAATAAAGAAAAGAAAAAATGGAATAGTTGATCTATTTGTGTTTTAAAATCAGAGCCTCACGATATTAAATTGAGTTTTTGATTGAAATAGATTTACTGGTTGTTGAACATAAAAAATGATTTTCCTATGGAAACATTCGTCCAAAATTCTATAGAAATCGCATTTTTTGGTTCGTGCCTGAAATATTGTACCTTGCGTAACTTTTGATCCCACCGCTAGAACTTTTCGAAATTTTCAGACATGCTAATTTTATATTTCAACAATCACTCTGCAAAATTTCAAAAGAAAGTGTAGCGTAGTTTCTGAGATATTGCATTTTTAATGGTAAAAGTCTAAAAAGTCCGATTTTCGTAGAATGACTGTATCCTAGGCCACAGATATTTTAGAAAGCTAAAAATTTGTGTTATACCAGTGTGATAGTTACGCAGAAAATTTGATCAAAAAATATCATCAGAGTAAAAAGTTATGGATGTTCAAAGTCGAAGTGACAGTTCGCGTGCTTCCAATTTCTTTACAATTATGAACGGTACTGTACACTCCCGGCAAAAAGTCTATCACTAAATGATTTACTATTTTTCTACGTCTTAGCCATTTATCACAAAGCAGATCGTTTAGTTTTATTTTGTGAAATTAACAATACTAGTTTACAAAAATTTAAGAAAAATCGTAAACTTCATCGACTGACCCAAATTTTTTATGCAAAATCAGTCGCTAAATCCGATTTGCATTGCCTTCTCATATCCTGCACGGGTTGTCAGTTATGATGAGAAATGATGAGAAAGGCAATGCAAATCTTGCCGTGCTTAAAAATGTCCAAACTTGATTCCAACTACCATAAGATGAAATTATGGGAATAGAAATAGACCAAGAAAAATGATTATGATCACATTTGAGATCTATTCCCTTCATTCCGATAGATATCGACACTCAACCAGTATAATATTCATACGCCAGGTTGGTCTCCTGTAGTAGAATGTTAATACATGGGCCCCGGAGAGGCGCAAGATGTGGGTTCAAGTCCTACCGGGAGACAAGGCGAAATTTTTTTCGCATGTTTTTCAACATCGATTTTCTCTTATCTAGTCCCTGAAATTTCATCTAAGTTGGATTCATTTCTCTACATTCAACATAATATTCGACCGAATATTCGGCCGAATATTCGTTTGGCCGAATAGTTGAAAAAAGCACTATTCGGTATTCGGCCGTTCGCCGAATACCACTATTCGGTACATCTCTATTCCAAATATAAAATTTTGGAAGAATAAAATAGTACTTAACACATATTCAAATATCTCGCACTGCATAACATTAATTTATAATGACTTTTTTGTATATTGAAGGTGAATTAATTTGCTATCGATCATCTGAAGAAATAAACAAGATAAATCTCACTCGCTCCAAGCTAAAATCGAACATCTGACCATGGGGAGGAGTTGCTTGAGTCTCAAGCGTGAATGGGATTTAAAAGAAACCATTATTTTTTTTAATTTCTAACCGATTTTTAATAATAACCGCTTGAAATATTTGTTTTACACTGACATTTACAGTACATATAAAATCAGATTTTCAAAATGTTACCATCGAGTCTCTAACTGTCAATAAAACAAAAAATTTCCAAAAAACTGTATTTTCTATCATTTATTGTATCACAACTTCACTAATATCAACAATACTGTTGATCATACGCAAAAATGAAGTTGAGATGATCGATGGAAAATTTATTCATCTTCAATATATGTACAAAACAGATATTGCAATATAATGTGTTGCGAGATATTTGAGTTTAAGGACGAGTTCTTTTTTTATTTTTGCAAATTTCAATTTTGGAGCATAACGCAAGATCTGTTCTACTGAGATACTTAGACGGCGTCAGATAGAAAAATTCGACTTATCCTAGTTTAGCCTATTCAACTCATATCCATATTATAGGGGTTTCAAGCGATTATCAGTAAACTACAGGTTTGAAAAGAAAAGTTTTCAAGATGGTGTCAGATAGCAAAATTCAACTGGTACTTGTTGAGCCCTTTCGACAAACACGATTCGTGCGATTTTCAGTCATTTACAGCATTTCAAAGTTAAGCGATGCCGCCATCTTGGATTTCAAGATGATACCGGACAACGAAATTTGTCTTCTACTCGTTTAGTCTTTTGTCTAATTTCCTTTTTGTAAACGTTTCATGAGATTTCCAGTAATTTACAGCATTGAAAAGACAAGTGGAAGCCGCCATCTCGGATTAATGATTGCTTCAAGCAACAAATTTTGCTTCTACTAGTTGAGCTCATTCACTCAATACTCATATTATAGAGATATTCATATTTCTTCATGTAATTTGACGTATTTCAAAGATTTTTCTACCCTTTTTTTTTATTCAAATCAAATACTACTCACATGACATATCAAAAATTTGTAAAAATGGGAGTGCCAATTCAAATATGTGCAATCTAGACTGAGCTTGTTCTGTTTTGATATCTTGGTCGAAAATTGTCACTTAATTTTATTACAGGTTTAAAGTCAAACCCTGTGAGCCGGTTGTACTCCATTTACCCGAAAACCATTGCCCAGAATGAAAAATCCCCAGAATTCCAATCACCAGAAAGAACCATTCCCCAGAATTTTTTCCCCCAGACGAACCATTCCCCAGAAAAATTTTCGCCAGAATGTACCATTTCCCAGAAATTTTTTCACCAGAATGAACCTTGTACCAGATTTTTTTTTCGCCAGAAGGACCATTTCCCAGAAAATTGAAAACATTCATCCTTGCTAGAAATTATTAAAAAAAAAGGAATTGTTACAAAAAAATGGAGTTTCATAACTCTATTCTTTTGCGGCAATGCCGCAACCAACGAGGATGAAGGGGCTGAGGCGGCACAAAGCCGCCGAAGCTCCCAAATCCGAGGAGGCCGCCGACCCGCCGTCGGAAGCGGCGGCCCTAAGACATTGGTCTAGGTCTGCCGGGGCTTCCTAGGTCTGCGTGAAAGCTAGGGGTGATCCCTTAGCTCCGTCCGCCACGCGACAGCGTGAAGGACAAATCGTCTTTCAAGTTCGAACGCGCAGCGTGAGGAATCGGATACCAAAACGGTTTTTTAAAGGACCATGGTAAGCATTGAATCAATTAAAGTGCCCAAACCATGAACAAAGCACAATATTGGTTCTAAAATAAATTTAGTTGGAAAATTTCAAAGTCGTAGTTTCATTTAAAAAACCATTTTGAAAAAAAATATCTCGAATCATATGAAATATTCAAGAATTCATTAGAGAAAAAAACAAATAAAAATACTAGGCGGAATAAATCTGGGATTTGTGCCATTCTGGCAAATGTTCCATTCTGAGGAAAAAAATTCTGGGAAATGGTCCATTCTGGGAAAAAAATTTCTGGTAAATGGTGCATTCTGGGGAATTTTTTTCTGGGAAATGGTTCATTCTGGGGTTTGATTTCGGGTATTTGTCATTCTGGGAAAAATTCATTCTGGGCAATGGTTTTCGGGTAAATGAGATACAATCCTGTGAGCCTTTATAAAACATACAAAATAATCATGGTGCCAACTTCTTAGTTTATGTTTTTTTGAAGTTTTAATAGAGCATTCAGAACTCTTTCTTAATATAAACGTTTTCAGCGTTATAGGCGTTTTTAGAACTACCTGAAACAAATCTACCTATGAATCAAGAATCTAAGCATTTCTCAAAACTTAAATAAAACATTTATAAAACTAACTGCATATAAAGTGTCATAATAAAACCATTATAAAACTTTCTAATGCTAGTTGGCTTAATCCATGTTACTTGGGTATTAACATAATAAAAACTCTGGAGCGCAAGGTTGTATTGTTTCCTTTTTCCTTTCTAAACAGTATTGTTATATTTAGTTTTGAAAATGTAGAAGAAATAGTAAGTCACAATTTCTACTGATAGTATTAAAAAACCATAGAGTACACCGTACATGAACGATTTGATGCAGTTTTTCAATAAAGACGTGATTTTTTCAATTTATTTATATTTAACTTCAATCAAATTAAAAATAATTTTTAAAAAATTATCATTGAAAAAAAATATTAATCTTGAATTTTTATCTCACCTTCCAGACATCACCACAAACCCGACGGTGAGTTCAACTCCCGCCAAACGACGAACCGTTGTCAATCGGGACAACAAGCTGCTGATGTCGGTGCTCCAGGCTCGTCGATCGGCCGCCAGAGACCGCTGGCACAAGGAATACCACCCTTCGTCATCGCTAAAGCTACACAAACACACCAATCCGGTGGTGAATTTGGTAGAAGATAGTAGCACTCCGGAGTCTAATCTGATTATCCCACCGGGTTCCAGGGTCGATGAGTTCTTGGATACCGATGAATCCATCCACGGAATGTATGTGGTGAATCCGAGGACGGGTAAAATTTCCCTACAGCATTCGGGACCTCAAATAAGGTTGGCTAAGGAAACTAACAACTTGGTGGGTGCCTCCGGGAATAAGACAAATGGTAGTACAAAGCTGACCTCGGCTAAGCCACCGGCTCCTGCTAGGAGTTTGTATTACGAATCTAGGGGTAAGCGAACTAGAGATAGGAAGACACTTCCGGTTTCCACGGAGCGGTCGATTGAGGAAAGCGATCTGGCACCGTATCAGTTCTTCGGACAGAAACTGGTTCCCTCAAATAGGAATGCTGATGCCCGAAATCAGGTGATCAGTTCCAAAGGGACTAGATTGAACAAGTTGAAGGAGGATTCGCTAGAAATAATGGAAGTTTCGGTCCCGAAACCATCGACTGAGAAGAATAAGTTCTGGCAGAATAGGTTGGCGTATCAGACTAGGAATATTGTAGCGTTTAACAATTACTTGAGGAGGACTAAGGATGGAGTACAGAGTACGTCAGTGGGGACTCCAACGGATTCTGGAGTGCATTCGGATGCTTTGACGAATTCTATGATTGCCTTGAGTAACCTTTCGGAGGGATCGGTTGATTCTAAGACTGTGTTTTCGAGGAGTGCCAATTTTAGTTCAGAAAATAGACTTGTAGCAACCAGTACTCCTTTGACAACTATGGCTTCAACAACGACTACATCGACGCCGATTCCAGCAAACCACAAATCAGAAGATGATCTTCCTGAGCTATTCAGTCCGACTGGTTTGGCAAAGATTTCAACATTGATAATCAACTACCCAGATGACGCAACGCCGGAAGATCTTTATCATATCAATAGTTATCAAGCAGCAGCCAATTCAGAGGCTGATGCAACAACGTTGAGAGTTCAAGATCTGTCAGAGACAACTTCGTCTAATAAAGATGAATATCAGACTCCTAGAAATTTGGTGTCTATCCCGGACATCAATCACATCTTCAAAAACCTTTCGACGACTTCAACCACTACGTTGATCCCGGTTCCAATAAAGAGGGCATCTCTTCCACAGACTGAAGCTGAGGCTATTCGCTCTAGCACTGAGCACTACGTACCTGCTGTTACGACCACCACTATTAAAACAACCACAACTACTGAAACGACACCTGAGTTGACTTCAACAACACCCAGAGAACCTTCCACAACCACGACTACGACTACAACATCGACAACCAGACGAACAACTACCACAACCACCACAAGCACAACAACTCCTGCTCCACCACCTAGCACCACATCGACAACGACAACAACTACTCACCATCCACCGGAAACTACAACCGAGTCCATCGTCGATACCTACCCAGAGGTCATCTACCAAACTATCGACGAAGACGATGACTACGCAACGGAATCCACGACCAGCAACGATACCCAGGAAGGACAGGTTCACAAAACTCCAGACACCTCCAGCAAACTACCGTCCCGACCTCCAACCAACATCGACTTCGCCGTAACCTTCACATCGCCAGCTCCAGGTGCCGTCAGTACCAAAAAGCCAGCAATCTCCTACGAAGGAGTGCTCCTTCAACACAACAGCGACGTCGTGATCGAGATGCGTACCATGAACACGGCTACCTTCATCCTAGCCGGTCTCGGTATGCTCCCGATCGTCATCATCATTCTGTACGTGATCAAGGCCGCAGTCTGCAAAAGGGAAAACAAGGTCTCCCACGACCTGGAACGGTACATCCCGGACGGACAACCTCCCATCAGCCCGGTTGTAAGGCTAGAGCAATCAGACACCTCCAGCGTAGCGGACGAATCGATCATCAGCGATCGAGACTTCAACCGGAAGAACCTTCGCTTCAAAAGCTTGTTGGGTGAGGGAAATTTCGGACAGGTTTGGAAAGCGGAAGCCGACGACCTGGCCGGACACTTTGGTACAACCCGTATTGTGGCGGTCAAAACCGAACGAAGCGACAACGGACACGGGGATCTAAAGGCGGAAGCCGAAATTATGCGGAAGTTGGGTTCACACCCGAACGTTGTGACACTATTAGGAGCATGCCTGGAACAAGGTACCATCCGTTTACTTTTCTCCTATCAGTTTAAAAACTAATTGAATTTTTTTCTACTTTTAGACCCGCAGCTGCTGATCATGGAGTATGCGATGCGGGGGCGACTGTTGTCGCTATTGAGGGCAGCCCGGGGTGCCGTTAATGGGCTGGCGCCCTCGATACATGGCAATCGGCCGCCGGTTATGCCGCTGTCGCCACGGCGGCTGACCGGTTTCGCCCACGATATTGCCCGTGGGATGGAGTACATAGCTGAGAAGAAGGTATGTTTGAGGAACTGGTAGATTTTGAGACTATAATAATTTGTGCTCATGTAGGACCTTTTTTCGACACATAACACACGACATATTACAGGACACGACAGTTAACGTTCTTTCTTAACATGTCGTGTCCTGTACAACGTCATAGTTATGTGTCTATTCGGTAAGTTCCATGATTTTCAACTAAACAGAGATTGTCTTCAAAACAAAAACAAAAAAAATCATATCTAACGTTTGGTAAGTCAACCACTCAGTAAACATTTTTGCTATGCTCAAGGTTGCCAGAATTTTTCCCGCGCGTATCCGCGCCAGGCTTAACTGGGCTATTTGAACTAAAAATCTGGCAAATTCCAGGCAGTTGTTTTCAAAAATTTCAACCCAAAACCAGGCAATATCCGGACAAATTTGGGCAAAAGCCTAAAAATTCAAAAATGAAAATCAAGAAAAAAAAACTCTCAAAACATTTTATTTTTATCAATACGTAGCAGCAGATATTAAGTTGTATTCAAAGCTTCCAAAAAATCGTGAATGTTTATTTGAACAAAACTTGTTTGAACTTTTCGTTTTTGGTAGCAAAAATAAAATAATAGTTATTTGAGATTTTTGTTCGATTTTGCAAATCTAGTAAAAAATCCCGGCATATTCCGGGCATTTTTTTTTTAACAAAATCCGGGTATTCGGGCCGGGCCAGACCGTTCCTAAATTTTGTATGTTGGATATTTAGTCCAGAAAAGTGCAGTTTTACCTACCAAAGAGGAAGCAATGTACAACTGGGGGTGGGAGGACCAGAGGGTACGACACCCAGGTTAGAAAGAGTGGGGATACGTGATCCCCTTTTCTTATTTTCACCATATCTTTTTGAAAAAATTTTGCAACTCGCACCTTTTTACATTTTTTGAGAGTGTGTAACTTCAAGTTTCTATGCTATAATTAGAACGATACTTGAACCCGTAGATGAAATAGAAGCGTTTTCGTGGAAGCAAAAGAATTGCGATATTTTTGAAGTTAAGGAAGACTTGATCCTTTATTCAGGAAGCTCTAATCCTTGGAAAAATATTTAAAAAAAAACCCAAGATAGAATGTCAATTGACTATTTTGGTCATGTTTGTTCTCATTTCACAATTTATAACTGACAGAAGAAGAAAATTTTATAACTTTGTCTCAACGCCAATGCCATTGCATACTTAAAGGCGCTATGTTCTATTATTAAGAGAAAATCAATTATATAAGCCCTTTTCTTCAGACAATTGTTTGATAAATATTAGTTATTGTATAAATATTAGTAATCTTGGAATCAGCAATGATCACGATCAATTCAGAAGAAGAATATACCGTTTTTAACTTTAGGGATCAATTGAACCCATAACCAACATTTTGGAAAACTTTTTTCTGAAAAAAAAGTTGAGGGTTTTCCATTGCTTTGAAAATATAGTATTATGAAGTTCATATTACGCTCGAACGATAGATATATTAGAGCAAATATTTTGGTTATACTTTCTCCATGTAAGAAACATTTTAAAGTGATGAAAATAGATCTTGAAGTTACATTTCGCGAAACTGCTCAAACAAAGTTCAAATACTCAAACAATTAGTTTGTTAAAAAAATTTTACCTTTGAGCATTGTTGTTTTGCTCCATTTGGCACATTATTCTAGAACATTTGATCTTTGTAGGACTTTCCAGTTTCGATATATAGCTAAGGAATCAAGTATCCCCAGGGATCAAGTATCCTCACTCCTCACTCTCCCCTAACTCTAAGATGAAGAATGCAATCCAGTAAATTCGACAATAGTTTAACAAAGCGGTCTGTTCTTCACCAGAAAAATATAATCAGGAACATTGAAACCAATCTGATTTGTTAAATTTTTATAGGCTATCTAAAGTACAAACGAAATGGAACGTTTGGGGCAAAATTACAGAAAACTCTGTAATTTTACAGAATTTTAAGCTGATTTTCATCACAGAATCTGTAACACAAAACACAGAATTTTGAAAATATTCACAGATTTCACAATTTTTATTTAATTTGGCACGTGTTTTCAAAATTTTAATTTTTTGTATGAGTATAAATTTTGGATTTCTTTGTTTAGATTATGAAAGCATGATAATATTAGTAAGGGTTATTGATTTTACTCAAGTAAATTGTAAAAAAGATGAATTTTTAATGAAACTTAAAAAAATAGCGTCACAGAAAACCATCACATAATTCTTAGGTAGAATCACAGAACGTCAGATTTTTTTCGCCAAAATACAGATTTTTTTCGGCAACCTTGGTGTGTACCCTTTGGTGACCGAAGAAGGAATTTCTAATTCACACTTCCACAATACTCGCAAAGTCAAGTCACGCACGAACTTTACTTCTCAAAGGACGTCAAAAGAATGACCGTTTTTTTCTTATTCAGATACAACATTTTTCTACACGCACACTCACTTAAATCTCTCCGAATGAAGTCTATTCAATGTATTCCGCTGAATTCGTTCAATAGGAGCATTACAAATGTTGCAATTCATTCAAGAGCATGGGCTTGTGATATAGCTCAGTTAGCAAGTCTGTTGTCTCCTGAGCCGATGTCCGCGAGATCGAGCCCAAGAGTAAACATCGAACACAGTTGTACCGGATAGTTTTTCAATAACGATCCGCCAACTGCAACGTTGATAAAGTCGCGAATGCCATAAAGATGGTAAAACGACTATAATCGAAACAAAAAAAAATTCAAGAGCATAGAGTAAAGTGGGGCAAGAGTACGCAGGCGGAAAGAGTACGCACTAGGCTTTTACAGTAAACGACAACACTGAAACTAGCAACACTATACCGGTTTGACAGGTCATCGAGTCAGCTGATCATACGTGTTTTTGTTTGTCGTTTGGTTCACGCACGTCGGAGAAATGAATTAAGTTCTAGTTTTTCCAATTTTTATGTAATTTTATGCGTATTTGGAAACATTATTACGCTTCGTGGAAATTCGCTAATCAAATCTGCATACGTGACAAAGGACACATAATTAATATAGATTAAATCTGTGGAACACTCATGCCAGGATAAGATCGGTATATTTAGCACTTTTAGCTTTTTTCACAAATGGTCGTAGGGGGCAAGAGTACGCAGGTTTGGTGGGGCAAGAGTACGCGTTGGTTTCCTTCGTCTTTTTGATAGCATTTGGAAAGATAACCCAAAGAATAATCATGTTTTCAATCAGGGTGGATAAAAATCAATGATTTTTTTGAAAAAATCAAAAAAATCGGATTTATTTGATTTAAATCGGATTTTTTTGATTTAAATCAGATTTTTTTGATTTAAATAGAAGTTCTTCTAGACTGCTTTTTAAAGAGAAAAAATATACCATCCAAAGTTTTTTCGAGCATAAAATGCAGCTGAGATATTTAACTCAGTAGAATAAAGGCTGTATATGTGTAACATTTAGGAATCATGATTTTATACATTCACCAAAGGCAGAAAAAGCTTAGCTTTCCAAACGAAATTCACATCGATTCAACATTGTATACATCCAACGAAACAAAACGCCTAGTTCTGATTAGCGAGTTGACGATCATTTGAAAAATTATGTCAAATTCCTTCGTACACTCGGAAAATTGTGTGAAACCTATTTGAATTTCACGTAGGAAACAGAAATCGCGTAGCAAACAGAATTCTCTTAGTTTTCGTATGTGTTGTAGGTAAATTCAATTTGAAGGCCGAAGGGTATGTGAAAAATACGTAGATCAAATGTGAATAGGGATTCGCATTGCTATATGGATTATATAGATATCATATGAATATCATGTTTTAAACTTTATTAATAGGTGATTTTACTCGGAATATCAACCAGGTCCAAAGAAATTTCATTTTAAATTCACAGACAACATTTTTTATTCACTGAGTTTGAGTAGAAAATTTTATTTAAATCATGGATTTGAATCAAGCCTTTCTGACTAGTGATTTAAATCATGATTTAAATCGTGATTTAAATCAGTTTGATTTAAATCAAATCCACCCTGTTTTCAATAATCAGGACGTACAAAAGGAAAACCAGCAGGAAGATTTTGTCTCCGGAGATGCTGGAAAACGCCAGGCAGCGCTTGAAGGACGGAGAATCGGAGCGCCGGATTGCCGAAAGCCTATTGCCGAAACAGCAGGTCGAACCGAAGCGTTATGAAGCTCCCGATCCACTGCCTTTAACTTCAGTGGAATCCATTGATTATGAAGAACCACTGAATCTTTCGAAACGATCATATGTGACTCCTGCAGAGATTCGACCACTTCCGAAGCGTAAGGACTTTCAACAAAGACGGAAGAAAGGTCAAAAGTCTGAAATCATCACGGGCACTCCCGTTAAGCAAAAATCTTCAACAGAAAAAGGCAAAACCGCCGGCGCAACGCAAACTTGCAACTGAGATAGACAATGCAAAAGGAACCAGCACGACAATGAAGGATAAGCCTCCTAAAGGCTCTGAGGCTTCAAAAGGAGCAAAGAGACCACGAAAGGCAAAGCCTGCTTAAAGCTCTTTTACTTCTGTTTGTTTTTTTTTTCTTCGATTTTATTTTATAAGAGAATCCTTATGATTTTCAGTTTTTAACCCATGGAATATGAATTCACTGTTTTATTTTAATTACTGTTTGTGAAATAAAGATTTTGTTTTGTTTAATAAATAATTATAATGATTCAAGACCTCACTTACACCGGGCCAGAATGAAAAATGAGCTTATTTTATGCGTACTCTTGCCCCACCTCATGCGTACTCTTACCCCACTGGTGGGGTAAGAGTACGCTTTGGTAGTTTTTGAAAAATATGATTTTTTATCAATGTTTACAAACGTTATCAAAACTTGTTGCGTCATACGATCAAGGTAAAGAGCCTTACTTTAATTTGGTTTAATTACTATGATCGATACTTTTTCTCTAAAGAGATACAATAAGTACACAACTAAGTGCGTACTCTTGCCCCACTTTACTCTACTCCGTGATGCCAGGAAATTACACATATTGATTCTTCAATAACTTTTCAAGAATAGCAAAACGTACGAATATTTAAAGTATTTTTCATTACTACTGTTCTCTTGCCTATGTCCACCACATACCCAAACGCGCAGTTTAAGGTTTAATACGTGTTTATTGATTCAAGTGTCTCCGAATGTGTTTGCCAAGCAAAACACTTCTATTTGACTTCAAAAATGTATTTCTACGCGTAATGTTGCCAGATGTTATGACATTCTTGTGACCAGTTAATTACATCTATATGAAATTTTGGAATTTCAAATATTTCTAATTATTTTCAAGTTGAGTTTTCCAATTGAACAATGAAATTTGATTAAAAATGTTGTGATAAAAACTGCAAATAAATTTAAACAAATATGGTACAAGCTTATAGATAAAAAGACATGGCGCGCATCGCCCTGCCTCGACATGTTTATTAAAAACCATTCAAATAAAAGAATTGAAAATGAAATAGGATTTTTTGGTGTTTGATGAATGTGAAGATCAACGCCCATCGTTGGAACAGGCGACAGATGTTTTTTTTGCATTTAAATGCCGTTATTCTTTACGAAAAAAAATTGAAAAATTTAGAAGAAAAATTCCTTTAAAAGTTTTGTTTTCGCTTCTCGAAAAATGTAAGGCTGATGTCATGCTGAAGCAACTAGCAACGCAACGTTCACACGACAAACCAGCTCTCATTTTATCTCTATGGAAAAAGCGCAGACCTGTCATACTGGTCGCTTTGTAAAGCGCGACCAATCTGATGCCAGTGTGTTTTGTAGCCCGACTAGTAGGAAATCCAATAGGAATATTGTTTTTTCTCGATTTGAAGCAGTGATTCCGGGTTTTAAGCACAATAGTACGAAGATCTGTCCGAACTTGTGATAATAAACTAAAAAATATCTTAATCGGCGAGAAAATTTTCATGAATTCTTAGTTCCGGCAAAAAAAACAAGGAATTTTGTCGGTTCAAATTTCGGCATTCTTGCAATCCGGGTCGTGATTTGATGAGTTTTTGATGGCTCCCGAAAGAAAGGAGACGATTCAAAGCATTATTAGATGTAGAGAAGTGATGATTTCTAGGGAATTTCAAAGCAACATGTCGCGCCAGCATGACATACCAACGCTTTTTTATTGGAACGTTGCGTTGTGTTGCGTTGCTAGTTGCTTCAGCATGACATGAGCCTTAGTTACATAGAAAACTAAGAAGGTCCACAAATGTTAATACACGTCAAAACGTGTAAATAGAACAGACCGTTTTTGAAAATGTTAAAAAATGTTTGTTCAGTGTAATACTGATCTTGCTTGCTCTGCGCATTTTATACTCAGTTTCCCTATATAAATTTCACTTCTTTCTAAAGCGTTGAAAAGTACACCTATGGCAAGGAGTATTTAGTTCCGAGAGCCATATCGGATTTTTTTGTGGCGTCACCATTGTATCGATAATTTATATGTGAATGGCAGAAATTTCAAAAAAACACGTTTCAGAAGTTTTTTGATCCTTCGAATATAAAATTATGTTTTTTTTTCTTATTTTATTTATGAAAGCAATGTCATCTTGAAGCTAAAATATGCAAAAATGAAGAAAAATTCAGCTTTAAGAAGGTCTAGCTGTGGTTATTGAGTGTTAAACTGATTGTTATGATTTTTATCCAACCGGTTGTACAATATTCAATTCTTATGAACAATTAACAGCAATTAATCATCACTTTATTGTAATAAAGAGGAGCTCAAACTGCACTATCTTGAACATTTTTATGGAAGACTTTGAGTTTTTTTTTAAGTTTTGCAAATTTGATTGGAAAAAATCCTCAGTTTTTCCCAACTTCGATGGTCTATTTAATAGAAACATTATTCGAAAATGCAACTTTTTTGTATCGATCTTGAAGAGCAAGAATCCTTCTAGAATAACATGTTTGCAAAATGAAAAATTACCAGCAGATTCTTCAAATTATCAAAGCAGGGCTGGTAGCGAGTCACTTTTTAGTGACTTGGTCACTTTTTTTGGGTCAGTCACTAAAGAGTCAGTTTTTTCATCATTTGGTCACTAAAGTCACTATTTTCCGAAAAATGGTTACTTTTATCACCAAAAGTCACTTTTTTCACCGAAAAAAAAACCAATGGAAGAGTAATTTGAATTGCGCGTGTTAATATTGACATAAGGCGAAAATGTGAGATACACGGTAATTTTAAATTATTCAGAGACTGATTTGTTTCGATTCAAGAGTCGCATCATGTATGAAGATGAAAACGACTGAGTGGAAAACCTTCAAAATTCTGAGTTTTTTTTCATCTAGCGAGTTCTAAATCCTGGGACTTAGCGAAGACTCACACTGTTTCGAGCAAAATAGATAAAAACAACTCAGAGAGATTCAAAACACAAAATGATTGTATGGATGCGACGCTCGGAGTGGTTGACGAAAAAATAATGGTAAGTACAATATATTTAGAATTCAAATAATAATAATGTGATTTTAAATGAAAATTTAACAAATCAATTTTTTCTTATAGGAATCGTTACGGTAGCCGGATAAAATTTCAAGTTTCGCAACTGGAGGTTCGCCGGAACACTTATGGCAGGGCTGTAGCATCAAATGTTCGACGCCGGCAATCTACCTGATGTAGTAGCAGGACTATGGCGAGCATTATCTAACATAGGAAAATCCGATGCGGACAGTGGCCGTCTGTTAAATATAAACGAACATCTCGCCCTGGTCAGAAGGCTGGTCATAATGATGAACATCATCACTTTTGGATTTGATTGGTAACTATTTTTTTTCGTACTGCAGTGTCCTTATCGTAAGAGTTTAAAATTCACGAGTTTTGTTTTTTTAGCCATACTCAATCTAGCTTTTTCTCTACAGGTCAATTCCAGTAGGATGCCTCAGGGGAATCTTGTTTCTTGTTTCTATCCGCAGCAATTCTCAATTGAGATAGAATGACTATTCCGATAGTGGCAATGATGGGGACGATGGTAGCGGCAGGTTGGCGTGGTCGAGGAGAAAGCAATTATCGGTTCAACCTTATTGGTAACCACCTGAAGAACAGCCAGGATCTATACTACCGAAAGGTTAGGCAGGTTACACGGTACAGCAACAGTCGTGATAAAAGCAATAAAAGTACCGATAGCGTAGTAGACAACACCGAACGCTCCCTTTTGTGTTTTGACGGATTTTCAGGAGCCAGGAATATGCTATTCGTCAACAGCAGAATATGCTCTATGCTTGTTGTCACTCATCGAATTCGGTGTAAAATTAACAACGGAAATAAAATTATTTTTTGACATTTTTTTTTATTAATTTTGTTTCATTCGAAATTTCAATTCATTTCTCCAAATAATTATAATCCCTTTCGAAACCATGTCGAAATTTTAAAAATTCTGAGTTGTTTTGGCTCAGACCGTTAAGACGCTCCTTAAAAATGCCTGATTGAAAATAACTCAGAATTCGCGAAAACTCCTACTATTCATTTCTGAGTTGTGCCGTTCTAATCAAATTTTGAGTTTTCCCAGTTTTGGCGCATCTTGAATTGTTTTCCTTCAAATCTGAGTCAAGGAGAATTAGAGTGCAAGGCGATTGCGGCGGAAACGTTGACAGCAGCAACATTATGATGTTCTTAGCTTAGCTTAGTTGACTACTCATATCCACCTTAAATCATTGAACTTGAAGTGTTTAAATATGATAATTCATTTAAAACTTCAGATAACATATTTGATAAGAATTTATTCAACTTACGCACTTCATATTCCATGATCGCTGGCGTGGCTAAACAGAACAAGTTCTACCTCGCCAATGGTTGCTACTTCGTGATTGATCGAGGCCATCAGCTTTGTGCAAGGGCCAAAAGAATGGTGCTTGGGACTAACGGTTCATAGCAGCAACATTATGATGTTCTCTCTGAAAAAGTGGTGATATAGAGTATCATACTCTCGGCCAAGTCAGATTAATACATACATGATGTTCTCGCTCTTCAATTTATGTGGCCTGTGATGTTTATTTGAGTCAATTCTATAAAAGAATCAACGAACCGCGGCTCTTTCAAAAAGAACCGCGACTCGCAGATAAACACTGGCTCGAGTATTGAACTGCTGCTCAATTTTCTTGTGTGGATCTGCCAGTCAATGCGAGCCGCGGCTAATTTTTTTGTGGGACCGTTCAGATACCACGTGGACTAAAAAAATGCGATTTTGACCCCTTCGCCCTCGGTAGACAAGTATGAACATTTGGCAAACCCCTACCTCTCTCCACGGATGTCCACATGGACAGATACAAAATTATTTTTTTTTAATCTTATACATTTACAGTTAGAAAACCTTAGATTTTTTATATTGAATGGTTGGTTGAATGGTTATTTTTGAAAAATGAATAAGCGTTTTTTTATATGAAAGAATTTGGAAAATATTAAATTGTATAAATTAACATATTTATCGCTTGCTTGTCAGTGGTTATTGGTTGATTTTAAGTTAACTTCATAATATTTATTCAATATTCAAACATTTTTATGAGGTGAGTATGCCCACGTGGACTTGACTCAAACCTCTACCCATTCCTTTGTGGAGTGGGAATTTCCGAATCCCCCTTCCCTCTCCTAAGTTTTCCACGTGGTACGTGAACGGCTCCAGTGTTGAGCTGCGAGATTCGGTTCAATTTTGAGCAGCTCAAATGAATCGGCCCATTGATTTGAGCGAGTGGCTCTGAACTGCTCATTGAAATGAGCCGAGGTAATCCCAAAAGCAAAAATGAGTTCGACCTTATGAACTAAGAATTGAACTCTCTTTGTTGGACTGGAAATTCTTTATGAATTTACTTCGAACCGGAACAGCAATCAACGAGCACGTCGCAAAATTTTGTCGTTCCGGAACAATAACATACCGGAAGACTATGTGACGGAGGCTGCTCGTGGTTGGTGCCACAAATAATAACCAGAATAATTTCAATTGATTTTGGTTTATATTACAAACATTTTTGGCAACAAACATTCCCACATTCCCTTATTAGCGTGTACTCGCCGCCCTTCGACGGGAGCGCCGATTGCATGGCACTACTGGCGCTTCCGCTACTCTTCGGCCTTCAGCCGACCTTCGCCCGGGGCCGATTGGATGGCACCTTGGTCCCGCTGCTATTATTCGGCCACCCTAAGTCTGGGGCCGATTGGATGGCACCTTGGCACCGTTGCTATTATTTGGCCGCCCTACGCCTGGGGCCGATTGGATGGCATCTTGGCACCGCTGCAATTATTCGGGGCCGATTGGATGGCACCTAGGTACCGCTGCTGCTATTCGGCCTCCCTAAGCCTGGGGCCGTTAAGATGGCACCTCGGTACCGCTGCAACTCTTTCGGTTGCCCTACGCCTGGGGCCAATTGGATGACACCTGGTGCCTCTGTCGCTCTTCGGCCGCCCTACGCCTGGGGCCGATTGGTTGGCACCTTAGAACCTCTGCTGCTCTTTCGGTCGTCAGCCGCCCTTCGCCAGGGGCGCTGATTGGTCTGCAGTGTTGGTGCATGTGCCCTACGCCTAAGGCTGATGTCATGCTGAAGCAACTAGCAACGCGACCTACAACGCAACGTTCACACGACTAACCAGCTCTCATTTGATCTCCATGGAAATCGCGCAGACCTGTCATACTGGTCGCTTTGTGTAGCGCGACCAATCTGATGCCAATGTGTTTAGTAGCGCGACTAGTAGGAAATCCAATAGGAACATTGTTTTTTCTCGATTTGAAGCAGTGATTCCGGGTTTTAAGCACAATAGTACGAAGATCTGTCCGAACTTGTGATGATAAACTAAAAACTATCTTAATCGGCGAGAAAATTTTCATGAATTCTTAGTTCCGGCAAAAAAAACAAGGAATTTTGTCGGTTCAAATTTCGGCATTCTTGCAATCCGGGTCGTGATTTGATGAGTTTTTGATGGCTCCGGAAGGAAAGGAGACGATTCAAAGCATTATCAGATGTAGAAAAGTGATGATTTGTAGGGAATTTCAAAGTGACAGGTCGCGCCAGCATGACATACCAATGCAACGCAACGCAATCTTATTGGAACGTTGCGTTGCGTTGCGTTGCTAGTTGCTTCAGCATGACATCAGCCTAAGGCGCCTTCTGGGGACTACCATGGGGCTGCTGATTCCTCCTTCGGCTGATCGGCTCGCGTGCCACTGCCTGAAAATGCTGCGCCGGAAGACGGTTAAAGATAAGGGGAAAAAAAAGCGCTGCAACTTGGTTTTGCGGCTCTTTCCTTTTTCTTTTTCTTTTCCTTTTCCTTCCTCTTCTGGCCAGCTCGTCTCGTCGGGTTTCTTCTACTTTTTTTTTCGGCCAATTCTACGACACCGATGCTGGTCGTCAACCTTCCGAGAACGCGTCGGGAACACGCTCTGGAGCGGGTTTCTACTTTTTTTTTCGGCAAATTCTGCGGCACGCGGTCCTTGATCCTGAAGCCACTCAACACGTCCGACCACCACTATGCTTTTTCACGAAACGGCGGATCTGTTCCGCGTGGCCAGTTTGACAACTCTTGTTGCACGCTGCGTTTGCTTTCCTCATTTTTGGGTGCTCTTAACATAAAAATGCACGCTTGGCGCATTTTAACCGGTGTTGGTTTAATAATAACAACACGCTCATTTCACTCAGTATGGGGATGGGTTTTAATGTGTTAATTTGCCAATCGCTCGTATCGTATGATATTTTAGGACTAATAACTAAACAGTAAACTCAAATGCAACAACTATGAAGGAACGTAATGATGGAATGTCCACCATTGTCAGCGAAATATTGTGTCGGTAATTTTCATCATATGGTGAGTGGCTTCAAATGTTCGGAAACTTCCGGATGTTACTTTTCCTGGGAAGTAACATCCGGAAGTTTCCTTGGTAGTTTCGACAGGGAGGGTCAAAACTTTCCTCCGCTCTGTAACTTGCAATGCAATTTACCGGAACAGCAACATCCAGTTGCGCAAACTTGAAACCTCCCATTATTTTGCCTGAAAAAACATCCTTCGAATAAAAAAGATAAATTGGAGTTCGGCTGTCAAACTTAGTTTTGAGATTGCCCTGTCGAGCTGATAGTAGAGGGCTGCCCTGCCATTGCACTGAAGTGCTGTTTTAAACCAAAACAACTTAATCGTGCGTTGTTTTGTTAAGACAATTCGTAAGAAAAGAAACAATGTTCCAAAAAAGAACAATTTTAACTGAACCATACTTTACTCAAGGGTGTTAGGATCAAAAAGTGTCAAAACCAAATTGCGTGTAAATCGAATATTTGTTTAGTAAAGAAAAATCAAAGTTCCTTTCTTTTTGAAGTTCAATCTGTTTAAAAGACGTAAAAAAAATACTCAGTTAAGATTCCGGTCGACCTAGTCCAAATTGGCGAGACTTTCGTTTGACGCCTGCCATCAGATTTTGTACAGTCACCTTATATACTTTCTTTGGCGCAGAACGGCAGTTTGCTTTGAACTGCTTCTCCCAGATGCTCCCAAAAAACTGCTTACAGATTTTTTGGGTTTTCTTACGGTTTTGCTTAACTATCGTCTAATACTTTTCAATTTGGAGAAGTTCTGGTGTGTTGGGATGGTTTTTACCCTCGGGCACAACCTGAATGTCGGTAGTGGCATACCACTCCATGGCCTTTTTCCATATTGGCAGGATGCCAAATCCAGCCAAAACAGCACAGACAAGTCATGTTTCTTCAGAAAAGGCAGTAAACGCTTTTGAAGACACCCAGCTGCAACAAAAATGCCACTATGCAAGCCACAGGTACAGATAGCTTCCCAAACGTGATATTTCTTGATAGTTAATTTAATATGCTTGAAAATGTCTGCCATGCGACGAAACCAATATTGGTTTCGTCGTCCGTTACCACACAATCAAACTTTGTCAACAATGTTTTATACAGCTTCCGAGATATTGTTTTTTGCCGTAAGGTTTTGCTTATCATTTAGATTAGCAGTCACTACATTCTTTTAAGTCGATAGTCCGTATTGTTTTCAAGCTTCATGCACGGTTGTAGGCGATATTTTCACGGCCACTCTTCTGTTCGTCAGTGCGGCTCCCGGATTTCGATTTCCCTCAGATCCCGGCTTCCTAGTTGTCAAAATACTTCCTTCGAACACTTTTATTACATTGGTGACGATTAATTTCGCCACATTCAACGAGTTTGCAATTTTTTGGGTGCGTGTAGTTTGGATTTTCACGACGCATGTATAAAATTCTGATTCGTACTCCTCTTGCTTAGAAGCAATTTTGAAAACTAAAGACCTAATGTCGAAAGCCAAATAGAAGCATCATTCCACACACACACATCTACAAAATGAGAGGTGTTCAGGTTTTTAATATGAATGTTTGGAAAAAAAACGGCGAATTTAAGTTGACCACTTTTTGGATCCGAACCCGCTTTTAATTCACATTCGTCATTTCAAGAGTTGTTTCATTCTTATCTATAATTTGTGCTCTGTATAGCACAATTTTGAACAGAATAGTTGCTTCATCAATTGCTTTTCCTCTTCCCACAGATCGTTCATCGAGACCTTGCCGCGCGGAACGTGCTGCTGGACCATAATGGGATCTGCAAAATCTGCGACTTCGGTATGTCGATCGATCTGGAGAAGATAAAATCATCACAGGCCCAAATCCGGGCACCCCGATCCCACCACAGTGAATCTCGGTTCAAGTTCGATCTGAGTGCCCGGTCGTTTGGACTGGGACGATTCCAGCATCACGGCCACGAGGGCTTAGGCGGCAGGAACCGGCATCACGGAGATACCAAGAGCCGGCCTGCTTTGCCCATCCGGTGGATGGCACCGGAAGCGCTGCAGTATCACATCTTTAGTCGCGAGACGGATGTGTGGGCTTTTGGCATCGTTCTGTGGGAGATTGCAACTCTGGGTTTGTTTCGGTTAAATTTACAAAATTTCATTATTCCTCCTAATTTGTGTTTATTTTTAGGTTGCACACCGTATCCGAATCTGTCCGGGCGAGAAGTGGTGCGGAATGTTCCGAATGGTTCCCGGCCAGATATTCCAACGGACTGTCGGCCAGAACTGTACGATCTGATGCAGCGGACCTGGAGGAAGGATCCGCGACAGAGGCCAACTTTCTCGGAGGCGCGGAATTGTCTGGCCCGGACGCTTTGCCAGTGGCAGCTTGAGGAAACGGATACTTCCAACACCTCGGAGTATCTGGACGTCAGTGGCTTTAGCGAAGACCTAGAACAGGGAATGGTCTACTTCAACCGGCGGATCTCCGAATTCGAGTGTGAAATTTAAGGGATAGGAAGTCCCTTAAAAGCTTTTCCACAATCCGCTATTCATTTTCACCTCACCAGCAATCATTCCCATCCCTAGGTCTTACAGTTTATTTATTCCCACAAAAACTGCAGCGCCATTTTCAAGAGTAGCATTCCTCTTCCTATGCTTGCAATTTCCATCTATCGTTTTCCTGGTGAAAACCCACTGGAAATTCACTTCACTCTTCCCCTCACGAATTCAGTCGTAAGCTTCCCACCCATTATTTCCGCACAAATAAATCCACCCTCACCTACAATCTTATGTCTATTGTATATAAACAATTTCAAATTTTTACCTAAAGCAAAACAAACTTCATCACCTTGGCACGTTTTAAGAGACTAAAAACGTGCAAACATTTTGTTGTGCATAAAGCTCATCTCTATCTCACAGCTCTGATTTACAGATAAAACGAGATAAACCACAGTTCAGTGTGATCCTAATGGTAGCAAATTTGTTTGATTTCCCAATTTTCAAAATAAAAAACACAAAACGAAATCGCGGAATCATTCTCTTAAGTATACAGTATACATATAACAAAAATAATTTTAAACAAACACGTATTAATCGATTTGTGAATAGGGTCCCCCAATGTTTTTTTTGTTGTTGAACTTTGTCGCCAAACTCTTGTATATTTCTCATTTTTCATCAACCCACGAAAACAAAAACAAAAAATCCATCTCGCCCTAGTTTAGCCACCTAGTAGTTTAGTCTAGTAAGATTCATCGTTTACAGCAAGCCGTTACACGTTTGTACCTAACTTGAAGCAAAAATTCGAAATCAAAATTATTAAGTTTTTCCCTCCCAATAGTTTGGCTTTTAAACGCGTTGTCTAGAGTGTTTTTAGAAGACGAAAAATGTTTCGTTCTTTCCTGTTTTCTGTTTTACTAGATGACATTTAAATCATCATCGAACGATTTAACCTTTTTTTTTTTTTGGGACGGACCTTGGGACGTCGTTCTCGATAATAAAAAAAGCTATTTAAATAAAAAAACATAACAGTTTTCTTTTATTAACTTCAACGATCCGAAATCCAAAAAAAAACAACTGTTTTCGCCCAATGAAATTTTTGCAATAACCAAATTTAACAAATTTAACAGACTCATAAAAACTTTCTGGGCTTGTGATATAGCTCAGTTGGCAAGTCAGTTGCTTCCTGAGCCGATGTCCGTGAGTTCGAGCCCAAGAGTAAACATCGAACACAGTTGTACCGGATAAGTTTTTCAATGACTATCCGCTAACTGCATCGTTGATATAAGTCGCGAATGACATAAAGATGTTAAAGTGACTAAACATAATTTTAATTATTGTATTTCCTTCGGTAAACGATAAGGATGCCAGTTTTCTTCAAAACCTTGTTTTCAAAAATTGTGGAAAAATATTGAAGGCAGGACCGTCTATACGTCTGCGAATCTATATTCAAGTATCTCGGGAAATGGTTGTGTAAGTAAGGGAGAGTTTATTGATTAAGGGCCACTTTTGGTAAATGGTGCGATCTTCGTTTTACCTACACCTCCTATGTCCCTAGACATTTCCTTAGGAAACTCCAATTAGCATGTGAGAAGCGTTTTAAATTTGATAATTTTAAAAAAATATATATAAACACTCAAATAATTAGAAATGAAATCATTGGAAATTCCCTCAACTTTGCTGTTTACCTCACTTAATCTCTAATACAGGACAGATTATCAAATAGACTCTTGAAATCAAACATCAAATACACACCAAACAAAACAATGATATGAAGAATCAAAAAGTTGCAGATGACGCAATGTGAAAATATTTTGAATTGTGGGAACATTTCAAAATGAAGATTTATATTGAAATTATTTGAGGTAATGTACAAAAATATTTTTGAATATAAACTGCAATAACAAACAACTTTTCAAGCACCTTCAAAATATATCTAAGAAGTGTATTCGAAAAAAAATGCAACACTTTGTTTAGTGAATAACTTTAGATTGCATAAATGGAAATTGATGAAATTTTCAGCGGAATTTTCTGGTAATATAATGTTTACATTTGCAAATTTTTGTGCTGTTCTATCAAGTAGTTTTTAAGATAGCGTCCAATGAAGAAACTTTTCCACTGTAACTTTTGGGTAACTCGTGCACCATCTATAATGCACACTTTGAACCACCTTTTTTCAAATCAAGGCTATTTTTGTATAGGTTTGCTGTTTCCTGAAGCTTGGAGTCGCGTCGGGGACTTCGTGCGGTACTCGCTAATTTTGAAATACTCAGAGCCCGGCTCCATTTTACTCAGACATCGCCTTTTGTATGACGCAGCCGTCGCTTGATCTAAAACGACTCAGTTTTCCGAGTAACGGCTACTCAGACGACATGAAAATTGGCACTCAGCGAATTCGAGTGCTTGAAGGCGACAACTGAGTAAATTTGGATCAGTTTTCTCGGTTTGATCAAGACATTCGACGTTGTTTCGTCAGCCACAAATTGGGAAATTATTATGGTAAATATTGATTTTTATTGCTGATTCATGATTATTAGCACATTTTTCATCTTATTGCAGGGTGAAGTAAAAAAAAAACTCGGAGGCAGGTGGATGTCCCCGGGAAACATCAATGAAACTTTTTCGCCAATGCAACGGCGGATTAGACTAGGAATGATGTTGGTGATCGTCCAACAGTACGGGTGTTCCAGCTCAACCCGGAGTGGCATATTGCATGCAGGGAGACAAACAACCCCGGCTCGGGGCGAACGAAAAGTGAAAACATTTCAAATAAACGATGGCAAAGTTTTAAAAAATAAAGGATTGTGTGCAACATTTTGACTTGTTTATTAATACAGAATGAAATTCTATCCTTTTTATTGATAATCATACTGGGTTTGAACCGTTTGAACATACTGCTATGGAGAAACCGGCCAAAAACCGCTACGGAATCCTTCGCGCATTCTGAGTAACCATGACTCAGTTGTCGCAAAAAGGGCTGTTAGTCAGTTCTGAGTAAAAGCCGTTTAGTCAGAACTGAGTAGGTGCGGTTTTGGCGATAACTGAGTAACCGTCACTCTGAACTGAGTAGCTGAAAGTTAGCGAGTACGGTTCAGTTGGTTTTCGTGCGCGATAAGCGAGGATATTTTGAGCGGTTTTTCATTGGAGCGACGGGTTGTATATTGGTTAAATGGTGCATAATTGGGCTAGTGGAGTGTCTGAGGTTGTAATTGAAAAGTGAAAAGTGATTTTATCAGAAAAAAGCCAGAAATTTGGCTCATACAAGCTAAGCGCTTAATCTGAATTTGCGTGAGGCGCCAGAGAAGTTTTTATAGTGCTGGTTCTGTTGGATTGGGGTGTGATCAGATGCTGAAACGAAGTGAGAAAGTGGCTAGTTTTACTTTTATTTGAATGCAAAGAAGTATATTTGTGAAAATCTGTGCCACCGGGGTTGAAAACGAGAGAAATGGTCCTGCCAGTATCGCAATTTCATCATTCGGCTTGGAAGATTATGCTTTCTTCTTTTTTTTTTTTTTTGTTTTCTCGGTTCGTTCGTGCAGTATAGGAAGGGCTGCCTGGCTTTGATACATTGCATCTCGCTCGCTCGAATGAATATGTACGAATGATGAAAGGCGACCGAAATTGCTTGGTTCTTCTATCGGTTTCGCGCGGTTTCGTGTAATGTGCTATGATGCGTATGTGAGCCTCGCCTACTATGCAGAAGTTTGACTGGATTACGAACATTGGATAAAAGAAGCTCACCAAAGGCTCTTGAACTAACGCAACTAACGCAAGCTGGGTTGATTAGTTTTTTTTCTCTTTTGGAGTTAATTTCATTGCTCTTTGCGAAAGGTACCTCAATTTCATTACTGGTGCAAGGGAGACGGATTGAGGAAGAACGAGCTTGTCTCTGGGGAAAGTTTGATATTTCAGGAAAATGTGTGGTGAGTTGGTGAGGTTGTGTGAGAGAGCAGAGAAGTGATCCTTGGGCCATCGAAAAGTTTAATTTGAGTCCCATCGAAGGGAAATGGGGAGCAAAAGAGAGGTAAACGAAAGAAGCGCCCGACAAGGTAAAATAACGGCAAGAGAAAGGTTTGGTCATTCGTGTGCGAGTAGCAAACTGTTATACTGAACCGAAGGCTGATGTCATGCTGGAGCAACTAGCAACGCGACCTACAACGCAACGTTCACACGACTAACCAGCTCTCATTTGATCTCCATGGAAATCGCGCAGACCTGTCATACTGGTCGCTTTGTATAGCGTAACCAATCTGATGCCAATGTGTTTTGTAGCGCGACTAGTAGGAAATCCAATAGGAATATTGTTTTTTCTCGTGAAAACAATAAGTAGCGCTGCCGATAAAAACGGAATCCGAAACAACCAATAACACATCGCTTGAACTGGTTCAGCAAAAGGGAAGCTTCACCAGAGCCATGCGGTCTAGACTTTTTGTCCGATTGGGAAGCACGTGCTTTACCAATCCATCGGGTTGGATGTATGGGTGAACGTAATTGCGCCTCTCGCTATTACTTCTCTCAGCCATTCAATTGATGTGGGACGAAGGGTCTAGAACGCACCTTTGAAGCTTTCCATAAAATATGCTCTTGGCTCATTTTCAACATCTTTCAATTTTCTTCTATTAAGCATCTGCTTTGTCTATCCGTCATTTAATTTCAATCTTTAATTCTTCTATCAAGAATTTTCGTAGTATCAAGTTCACCGCAATGCCATTAAACTTTCATAAAATAATAATCAACGGTGACTATTCGTTAAAAAGAATAAAAATCATTTGGCTTTGGGGGGTTTATATAGGGGGTAAATATTTCGAAATACAGTTCAAAAAATTAAATAGTTGGCAAAAGTAGGGACGTTTACGGTATTTGCGTGAAAACAATAAGTAGCGCTGCCGATAAAAACGGAATCCGAAACAACCAATAACACATCGCTTGAACTGGTTCAGCAAAAGGGAAGCTTCACCAGAGCCATGCGGTCTAGACTTTTTGTCCGATTGGGAAGCACGTGCTTTACCAATCCATCGGGTTGGATGTATGGGTGAACGTAATTGCGCCTCTCGCTATTACTTCTCTCAGCCATTCAATTGATGTGGGACAAAGGGTCTAGAACGCACCTTTGAAGCTTTCCATAAAATATGCTCTTGGCTCATTTTCAACATCTTTCAATTTTCTTCTATTAAGCATCTGCTTTGTCTATCCGTCATTTAATTTCAATCTTTAATTCTTCTATCAAGAATTTTCGTAGTATCAAGTTCACCGCAATGCCATTAAACTTTCATAAAATAATAATCAACGGTGACTATTCGTTAAAAAGAATGAAATTGTCTTCTCTATCAGCACCCCAGGAGCATCTTTTGGCGTACACCTATAAAAATTTATTTGGTGTATATTTTAATAATTATCTTTTGCCCGTTTTAGCAAAACAAGTATTTTCAGCCAATACATTAAACTCCTTCTTAATATGTTTGATTAACTATCTTTTACCCTCTTTCAGAAAAAAGTATTTTTCAATCGATACATAAAATTTTATTTTTTGATGACAGAATGGAAAAAACTTTTTTCAATTAACATTTTTACTACTTTTACTTATATTTTCAGCCATCGTTTTTTGCATTCATTTTACATAACGTGCATTACAAATATTACATTTCTTACCTTTATGATAGAATTTTATAAACAATAAAACTTATCATCCCTTTACTTTATTATTTCTCTTCGTATCACTGTTATTCATTTATAATTTAAGAACTAATAACCAGTTTTCTTTCTTTGTATTATTGTTACCACTGTTTCGTTTATAATATGACGAAAAAATGCTGTCATTTGTGTGCGTATTATAATATATATTCCATTCACAGGAGGAGAGTCACATGCATGGTGGCAGCGAGAATTTGTTTTTAATGAGATGCCGAATACCATTAAAGAGATCGTTTAATTCTGTGTACGTGTTCTTTACATAGTAAGAAAATTTTTGTTTGGAAACGTACACTCTGAATTCATAAGACAACCATTATTGAAATATCTTACTTTTAGTATTGACATCCAAAAACTCACGTACTATTGTTTTTTAAATAATGATTGGTTATAACAGTTGTAACGTGATAAAAAGGGTTAATGATTTAAGATTTCAGTATTTTTATTTTACTGATTTAATCAGATTTTGTTAACATTTGATCTTATCGAATTAATATTGATATTATTTTCCAGGACACTGCACGCTGTAATTTCATCAATTAGTCATACATATTAAATAAATTTGGTAAAGGTGTTTAGCACGTTATATGCTTATCTTGATGAACAAAAATATCCAATATAAGAAGCGTGGAGTTTATGTTACATTAGAAAAAAAAGATGTATGAAACCATACCGTGAAGTTATTTTTTAAGTATAATCATTCAGCACATACACAAAAAATAAAAAAATTGATAATTTCTTAGTAAATTCTCAAAATTGAAACTGATTTTAGCTGAATCATCAATGTGAGGATTCGCAGTATGGTTAATGGTTTTATGCAGAATTTTAATTCTGTATCTTTTAATGATTCTTGATACTTATAAAAAGAAGAATTTAGTTAATTTATGAAATTTAACATCAATGATACTGGAAGAAAGAGAGGTAGACTGAAATGGCATAGTAGTTAAAAATTGCAAAATTAAAGTTCTTAAAAACCTTCAGTCAACAACTACTCAAATTGAATCAAGATAGACATATAACAAAACTCCTTATGCTCGTTTATTACATGTGCTCATGAACTTTTATTTTTCAGATCGGTATCCATTTTTAATATTTATTATTAAAGTATCAAAAATCAATACTTTTGTTTAGATTTCTTTTTTTTTTTAATTATTTCAATTATTTTTCTAGTGAGTGACAAAGTATATAATTTTATAGCGTTTCAGCTATCAACCAGAAACAGTAATATATGAATCGATTGTATATATTTCGTTTTTGCGTTTTTTACAATTTTTCTAATATTAACATTTTATCTACAGATATTTTTAACTGATTTCAATTATTTTTCTTATTATATAAAATATCTTCAGCGCAGCAGAATGATCTCAATTCCATATTTTCAGATTATTATTCTTATTTAAATAAATATTATAACGTTTAAATAGGAATTGCCTCTTCATCTGGATCTACAATAACGAACATAAATCATGTATCCATTAAAAAAAATTGTTGAAAAGCTGCCGAAATCCTCTGAATGTTAAGAGATATTTCTCATTTCCAAATAACTTCCATTCCAGCATTATATAATATTGTTTAGTTATGTATCGTAACAGGTTTATTTAAAAAAAATTGTGTTCCAGCTTCTCCAGTCAGCGCGTTATTATTTTCTTTGTTGTATTTTTTATCATTTTCCAGCCATAATATTTATCGTCATCCATGATATAAACGTAAAGCCTAGTCCACACTAGGAGACAATTCGTCTCGAGACGGCCTCAGCGTCTTCCATTTTCTTCGGGAGACACACTGAGACCGTCTCAGGTTTCCAACAACAACAACAGACAACAAAGTTCGTCTCGTAACAAAAATCGCAGTTCATGTTGCCTAGTGTGGACAAGGCTTAATTGAATTGAAACATAAATTAAATACGCATCTGTCTTATATTATGTTGATTCGCAGCAACAGAAAAATGCAGCTTTAAAAATTAATATATTTTTTCTCTCAAGGGTTGTAAAAGGATTCGTGCAGTTTGATTTCTTCAAAACGTTTACAAACTTATACATTGTCATTATTTCTTGGCGTTTTAATTTTTTTTCAGGTGATGTGAATTCTCTTGTTCATTTAATCAAAATTGTTCAAACTTTTCACATATTGGTTTTTTTTCATACCTTCTATATTATGTGATATTTTCTTATGTCAATTGTTTTATTCCTTTATATAAAGTTATATTTTATAATACTATGTTTTGTTATATTATTTTTTTATTTTATTTCATTACAATATATTGTATTATATTATATTATTTCGTTTGACTGTATTTTATAATTTTTTTTCGTTAAAATATATAAACAACAAGGGCAGGGGCATCTGGGTATCCTCGTTTTACAAAAGGAGCGGTTACCGTGTATGCTAGTTCCCGTTTCGAATACTGAACGTTCCTCAATTTATGCCAAGGGAATTTGGCATGGTTGAGGAAAAGAAAGTGTTTGATTACTTTTTGTAAAATAAGGACGCACTCTTTTTTCGGAAGCCTTGGCGGCGGGATTATAATTTGCATGCTATCTTGGTTAGTCAACAACATGGTAATAGCTTCTCGAGACTTTTCCCCTTTTCACCCTGAATACCGTAAGTGCCTCTGCTCACGATTCCATTCCCTTAGAAGTCTCAGTGGGCGGTTATTATTGTGTTGCGTGGTAGCCAAGATGGACGTGTGGGTTATTTTTTTTGCCACAACCGCGGCGCTGCCGTAAACCCAAGGTGGATACAATACATACATACATACATACAGGTTTGCTGTTTCCTGAAGCTTGACCTTCAAAATAACTCAAAATTTTGAATTTGGTCGAAATTATAACAAATTAAGCCAATAGCCCTCCTTCGGCACAAAAACAACATATTTGACTTTTTATCACTCCACCACCGTTTTTGCGTAATGGCTTGGCTTCATGATCCTACTTAAAAAAGGTATAAACTTTGTGGGACCTATTGAAGTGTATTTCAAATAAAAACGGTCACATTTGAAGGCAGTCTTCTTTGTATTTTTAGTCATTCATCGTGTCAATCGTTATGATAGACTGAGTAATTTGCAGTTACTTCAGATCGTTAGCGTGCTCAAGTACTAGACATTAAATTTTTAATTTTTTTTTACTTGTTTATGTCCGGAAAGTACAAGCGAGAGTTGTCAACGAAAAGTTCTAAATCAGTCTCAATATTTTGCGCGCGATTTGACCACCGTATTTTGTTCATTTTACCGGTAGGCAGCTTTTCTATCTTGTAGAAATAAAGTCAGGCTTATTTATAAGTCAGCTAGACGAACCGGTTAGAAACATTTGACTATTTTCTCACTTCCTCTATTCTTATTTTCTTATTGTGCTTGAAAACCTCTTACGTTCCTCTCACATTATGGAATTAATAATCTTCACGTTTATTCAAATTTTAGCTCACTGAAGGTCCTCTAGGACTTCTTAAACGATTTATCATATGAACTTTGGTCGAATAGTTGATTTCCAGATGTTTTTTGTCTCCTACTGGGATTTGTTTCGTACTACCCATAGTATTAATTTTCCACCAAAAAAGAAATATCCTTGTAATATTTACAGAAAAATTAATTAACAGCCAGCTAGGTTCTCAACTGACGAAAATATTATAATTTTGAGCACCACCAAATAAGCTTTTATGACTTTAAGTAATCTTGATCTGAAATGTACGCTCTGCAACATGATTTATACATTGTTTCTCAATTTTCATCATCATAAAATTTTTGATTTTTCACTTATATCCATTTTAAAACGCGTTTTTACTTTAATTTGTTGACCTGGGGCGAACAGAGCACTTTTAATCAGGGCAAGATGAGCCTTTTCTGCCGTATAATCTAGTAGCGAATTCAACTCGATGAAGGTAACCGAATAATATAGCTACAGCTTGACTTGTTTCATCTGACGATTTGGCCTATTGGTAAGATGTCGGAGAGACTCGGGTTCGATTCCTGTTTGAGGGGTTTTTTTACATACCATTCATGATTGATTTTATTTGATTGTTACATTATACGGCTAGTAGCATCATCCGTCAAACAAAACATCAGAAACATAATGTATGAGCATGTGTTAATTGTTTGAATTTTACAAACAGACCTAGATTATTTTGTTACTGCTTTGTTTGACGAATCCACGCCTCACCGTTCAGTGCAAAATGCATCGATCATGAAAGATAAATGAAAAAAAATCACCTTGATCAGGAATCGAACTCGAGTCTACTGATTACCTCTCCGACACCTTACCAATAGGCCAAATCGTCAGATGAAATAAGTTTAGCTGTAGCTCTTTTATTCAGTTGACTTAATCGAGTCGATTCGCTGCTATCTTCCCCGGCAGAAAACGCCCATCTTGCCCCGAAAAATTGTGCTTATACTGCCCCAGGGGGGTTCTCATTATACCCCTACAGAGACTGGTTTTCAGCTTTCGACAAAAACATTTAAAATGAATTTTTGAACGTTTCTATCTACTTTTTCAAGTTTCATCCAATTAGGCAATAGGCTATTTGAGTGTCTGAACACGAAACAATGATGTAAGTCACATATTATAGCTTTTCTCTATGGTTGAATAAGCGTTTTCCTTAAGGTGGCCATTATGCCCTTATCTCCCCTATTTCAGTTTTATCTAAATTCACTATTTAAATTATTTATTTTAATTCTGTATGGTGAATCAGAATTAAAATATGAATTTACAATGATCTGAATCTGAGTTTTCAATTTAGGATTGCCACATTCAAGCTTCAATTTCTCTTTTTCATATTCGGAAACTGTTATCTTAATATTGAAAATGTATATGATCTTGAAAAACATGATTCTGTTTTGATATGAAAAGCTAGATCAAATTTCTTATGGTTATTAAAATTTAAATCAATAATCCAAAACTGAATACAGAACTCGAAATACGAGAATAGGAATACAGTTTTGATTATGCGAATAATGGAATCAGAACCTCTAATATGAGTTAAATTTAAAATTTCATGTTTCTATTTTTTTTTGTTTATTTTCAGGCCTAAATTTTTATGAACAAGTGTGAAAATTTTGAAAAAATGCAGCATAATTTTGGACTTGGGGTGTGCTTATAAGGTTTTGGCATGAGTTTTTTAGTCTAGAGTCTAGATTATTACTTTGATTAACCTTACTCTATTTTTTTAATTAAAAATTTTAAGTGAAGACTAGAAAATTTCGCTTGCTTTTTTGAACCCTCATTTGGTGGATAGGGGGGGGGGGGGGGGGGGTGCGGCGGGAGGAGGTTGTACAATTTAAGAAAAAGTGCTTGGATTAAGCTGCTTTTCTGTTCGAACCAAAACTGTTTCAATTTTTTAATTTTTCAAATAATTCTACGTGATCGATGATAACACAAATTATATAGACTTAATCAGGGATGAGCAACCTTTCAAATTAACCACTCAACTTTTGTTTTAATTCCTTTTGGCGAGCCACTTATAAAGTAAAAACATTCTGTTTCTTGATAATTTTCAACGACCATCCATTCAAGAAAAGTTTGGAGCATGGTTGAGCCTGTTTTAAAAAAAAAATAGGTGTGGTCCGTATGCCGTAGTTTGCTTATCCATGGACTTAAATAATCATTCTAATTCAGGCATCTCTGGTAAGTCTGGCCGATGTTACCTAAAATATTTAGAAAAACTTTCATTTAGTCATTGCCCAAACATTCTTAACACTTAGCCCCCAAATGATGATTTCCGGTCTATTAAAATTTTATTAAGGTTATTATGACATAATCACCGCCGAAAACATCAAGCCTCCGTATTTCTGTTGGTACCGAAACGAAGATTTGTCATACGTCGGATTGAATCCGACACTGACAATTTTGTCGACACTAGATACGGTGTTTCTGATACTGCGATGGATGGCGTACAATCGTCGAATATTGATTTAAGTATTGAATTTCCGAAACGAAAGCAACAGACCCACCTTCAGAATAAAATTCATTTCAGTTTGAAACTGCTTGATAGTTAATTTTCCACAAATATCGGCTTGAGAAATTTGCTGTTAAAAAAGAATCGTCCTTCTTCTACGCGCACCGCCTACCGAATCTCTTGGTCCAATCCCAGAAATTACTCTACAAAAAAACCTAAAACATTTAGGGTTCGTCAAAGCTTATCAACGGATTCTAAATCGTTTGCTACCTACCTACCTACCTAAGGGTCCAGCGCCGATTGACCGGCGCATAGGGCTGAGATAAAAGATCTCCACTGCTGGCGATCCGGAGCCAGCGTCTTCACTTGCTGCCAGCCAAGGTTCTCGTCAACTGTTCTGCAGGCAGAGATTCACAAAAACTTGCAGTTTTCGCGTCGTCACCGCATATGTGCACCAAGTTTCACACCCGTACAGCAATACGGATTTGACGTTTGAGTTGAAGATTCGGATCTTAGTTCGTAGAGAGATCTGGCGTGACCGCCAGATGTTTCGGAGACTCGCAAACGCAAATCGGGCTTTTCTGATCCGGGTTTCGATGTCCTTCTTGGTACCACCATCAGGCGTAATCTGGCTACCAAGATACTGGAAGCACTCCACTGTCTCAACCTGTTGTCCAGCTACCACGAAATTGGAACGATTTTCTGTATTGATGTCCATCGACTTGGTCTTTCCGACATTGATTTTGAGACCTGCTGCCTTGGAGCTTTCGGTGAAATCGTCGAGTTTGCTCTGCATGTCTTGTTGTGTTTGGGCGAGCAAAACAATATCTTCAGCCAGGTCAAGGTCGTTCAGTTGCTCAATTGATGAAGGATTCCACGGCAATCCTCGGTTTGGTCTACAGTCAATCGATCCAGTCAAGATCTCATCCATTACGATGAGAAAAAGCAGCGGTGACAAAATACATCCTTGCCTCACTCCAGCAGTTACCGGGATTGGTTCGGACAAGACACCGTCGTGCAAGACCTTGCACGAAAATGCCTCGTACTGTGCTTCGATGAGATGGACTAGTTTCTCTGGGACCCCTCGTCGTCTAAGGGCAGCCCAGATGTTTTCGTGGTTCAGTCGGTCAAATGCTTTTTCGAAATCAACGAACACCAGCAGAAGAGAGTCCTGGAATTCGTTGATTTGTTCCAGTATGATTCGTAGCGTAGCGTTGTGGTGGTCCACACATGATCGTCCGGATCGGAATCCAGCTTGTTGCCGTCGGTGTGTAGCGTCGATTTTCTCCTGGATCCTGTTCAGGATCACTTTGCAGAGTACTTTGAGGGTTGTACAGATCAAAGTTATGCCACGCCAGTTACCGCACTCTGTTAGGTCTCCTTTCTTTGGGACCTTTACGAGGACACCCTGCATCCAGTCGGCCGGGAATGTTGCAGTATCCCAAATGTCAGCGAAAAGACGGTGCAACATTTGTGCTGACAAGGCAGGGTCGGCTTTGAGCATTTCAGCAGGAATGCAATCGATTCCAGGCGTTTTGTTGGATTTCATGTCCTTGATTGCCGCTTCTATTTCAGCCAGCGAGGGCGCTTCCGAGTTAACGCCATTAATGCGACTTACTGTGGGCGCCTCGAGCTGCGGGTTCTGTTGGCCATTGCTATTTGTAACTCGGCAAAGTTGATCAAAATGCTCAGTCCAACGCTTGAGCTGATCGTTTGCTAGGCTGCTAAAAAAACTTCTCATGATTAGTTTTATAAAATTTGCACGATAAATTTCGCTTATGATACATAAATTAAAACGTTTATACAACACAATTTGTATTTTTTCTGGGCAAAATCCAAGTTTTTTTTCAATGCAATCTGGGGAACCGATCTGGACGGACTTTTCCCAAATTTTGTTTTAAATATCCGGGATTGCCGGATAAAACTGGCCAGTCAGCGACCTCGGACCTTGATGTTTGTAACCTCTTCGCTGACAAATTCCGTAGTACCTTTGATTCTGGTTCAATATCCACGGACCAGTTGACTATGGCGGCTAATAACGTCCCACGTCAGACCACTTCCTTTCATCACATCGTAATCGATGACGATACCATCTTGAAGGCGACTGCTAATCTGAAATCCAGTGTTTCTGCAGGTCCGGATGGCATTCCAGCGACTTTTCTAAAACGCTATATATCACATATGCTGACTCCTATAAAACGAATCTTCCAATCATCCCTCACGGAATCCACGTTCCCTTCGATTTGGAAAGAGGCTTACATGTTTCCGGTCTACAAAAAAAGGTGACAGGAGGAACGTTAACAATTATCGCGGTATTTCTGCCTTATGTGCGATCGCCAAACTGTTTGAGCTGGTTGTATTAGATCCATTTTTCTCGTATTGCAATTTTTACTTCTCCAACGAACAACATGGATTCATGCCTAAACGCTCTACGACTACAAACTTGTTGACGTTCACATCTTCCGTGCAAGACAGTTTTACCAAGGGATCTCAAACCGACGTAATCTACACCGACCTGACCGCAGCTTTCGACAAGGTAAACCACAAAATAGCCATAGCCAAACTAGATCGTATCGGTATTTGTGGCTCTTTACTGGAATGGCTACCTGGTAGGACGGAAACTTATTGTACGTTCAGGTGAATCATTTTCCAATCAATTCCCTGCCTCTTCTGAAGTACCTCAAGGGAGCTACCTAGGACCCATCATATTCCTGATCTACTTCAACGACGTGCTGCTGCTTCTTGATGGACCAAAACTGGCGTATGCCGACGACTTGAAATTGTTTCAATCTATCAACAGCCCCGAAGATGTCAACATCTTGCAGAGCCAGTTTAACATCTTCACCGCCTGGTGTGATGTCAATTGCCTTCCCTTGAATCGCAACAAATGTACGGTAGTTTCGTTTTCACGCAAGCGGCTACCGCTATCGGCTGATTATTTTCTGGGACATGAGGCAGTTGCACGAGTTCAGCATGTGAAAGACCTTGGTGTGATCCTGGACAAACGGCTGGATTTCAAGATCCACACAAACTATATCGTCGATAAAGCTTCCAGATGCCTGGGTCTTTTATTCCGCATGACAAAAGACTTTAAGGATATTTATTGCCTCAAGAGTCTTTACTGCAGCTTGGTTCGATCGTCCCTCGAATATGCCTCGGCTGTATGGTGCCCCTACTACCAAAATGGCTCGGAGCGTATCGAGGCCATCCAGAGGCGTTTTTTGCGCTTCGCTCTCCGGAACCTGAACTGGCAAGACCCGTTCCGACTTCCCAGCTACGAAAGCCGCTGCCGCCTTATCGATATCGACACGCTGCAGGCCCGCCGGACCGCAACATGGGCCTCTATTGTTGCCGATCTGCTTTCGTCGAGAACCGACTGCTCTGCACTGCACTCCAACTCAGCGTACGATCCCGAGGCTTGAGGAATCGTAATCTTCAGCTCTTTGCTCCTCTCCGACAGAATAATTACGGAGCTAATACAGCGCTAATTGGTGCAATAAGGACGTTTAATCGCTTCTCCGATCATTTTGATTTTGACGTTTCGAGGGAATTATTCCGAAGAAGAATCCTTAGTGCTTTACTATACGTATAGGGTAAATTCCGTGTAATTGTACTTTATCTTTAATTTTTAACCTATCATTTGGATCAATTTGTGATCTGTTGATGAAAATGAACAAATAACAAATCTGGCAAGCTTATTTTACATTTCTTTCGTATATAAACATTTTTTTTTCAAATTGGATATAAGTTCATTTATAAAAAATCACAAATCACAAAGTAGCAACAACAATGTAAGAGCTATCTATATATATAAAAAGCAATTTCTGTGGGTTTGTTTGTTTGTTTGTTTGTCCTCTATAGGCTCAGCCATCTTTAGAGCTAGAGAGCTGAAATTTGGCGTGGATACTCATTAGGACTAGGAATGATGAAAAATGTTTTCAGATTTTTGGAGACCCCTTCTAAAGGGGGTCGTCCATACAAGACAAATATTGTTTTCAAGATATTAACGTCATTTTTTGTCGGATTGTGACAAAAATTTGCACATAGGGGTTTTGAGAGATGAGAAATTGATTCCAGGTTTTGAATTTTGTGTCAGGGGTCGGCAAAAGGGGTCGTCCATATGAACTGTTAAGTGTTTTTTTTTTCTATATTAACGTTATTATGCATTGGATTGATATGAAAATTTGCACATAAGTGTTTTGAAGGACGAGCAATCGATTCCAAGTATTAAATTCAGGGTCTGGGGTCGGCCAAAGGGTTCGTCCATATCAACTTTTTAATGTTTTTTCAATATTGGCGTTATTATGCATTGGATTGAGATGAAACTTTGCAGACGGGGATTTTAAGGAACGGACAATCGATTCCAGTTATCAAATTTTGTAGAAGGGTTCGGCAAAAGGGGTCGTCATTATCAACTGTTCAATGTTTTTGCGATATTGGCGTTATCATAGATTTGTTTTTGATGAAAATTTGCATAAGAGTATTTTGAGGAACAATCAATCGATTCCAGGTTTCAAATTCAGGGTCAAAGGTCGGCCAAAGGGGTCGTCCATATTAACACTGTGTTTACGATATTAATCCTTAAATACATTTGATTAAGATGGAAACTTGGTACGTCGGAGTAACAAGGAACGAGTAATTGATTTCAGGAGTCAAATTTTAATTCAGAGGTCTGCGGAAGGGGTCGTCTGTTCAATGTTTTTGAGGTATTGACGTTATTATGCATTGGATAAGAATGGAAATTTCCACATAGAAGTTTTGAGGGACGCTCAATCGTTTCGGATTTCAAATCTCGAGTCAGGGGTTGGCAAAAATGGTCGTCCATGTTATCTGTTCTCTGTGTTGCTATATTGGGGGTTATTCTGCGAGTCGAGTGACGTGACTCACAAAATTTCACTTCTTTATCCTGACTCAAGGAAATGTTTCTGAGAAGAAACGTTAGTATGAATCGATCACAGGACATTTGAGCTGAAACTTCTAGCCTAGAGTGGTTTCTGGAGTCGGCACAACGATGTGAATTTTGCACATCACATCACGTGACTCTCAGAATAAGCCCCATTGTCTTGATTATACATCGGATTATAATGAAAATTTGCACATGGGAGTTTTACAGCATATTTTATTGATTTCACAGGTCAAATTTTGACAAGAAATCAGTAAAAGGGTTCGTCTTAATATTTTCGATTTTTTTTTTGCAATAATTACGTTATTAGGCATCATATCGAGGCAAAAATTTAAACACGAGAGTTTTGCAGGATGAGGAATCGATTCCTGATAACAAACTTTCTATTAGACGACAGAAAAAGAGGTCGTCCACATTAACTGTTTAATGTTTTTGCAATAATTGTTTTATTATGCATGAGATCCATACAAAAATTCATTCACGGGTGTTTAACAAAACAGACAATTGATTAAGAATTAAATTTTTGATCAGACGACAGAAAAGGGGTCGTTAATATTACCTTTAAAATATTTTATACATAATTTCGTTGTTATGCATGCGAAAAAGACAAAAAATCGTACACGGGTGTTTTTTTCGACGGTCAGTCAATTTCTTATTTAAAATTTCCATTTGGTAGACAAACAAATAGTCCGCTTGCAAATTTTTTTTAGTATATTAAGCAATTCTTTAGTGAAAATTCGTCCCAATTACCAACCAAATACAAAATCATCAGATTTAAAGTTAAATGCGAAACGAAGTTCGTACGGGATCAGCTAGTATCGTATAACAAATAGCAAAGGACAACTCAAATGAGGGTGAAGGTGATCTTCAATTTCCATTTACATATAGGGGAGAATGAGGATACTTGATCCCTGGGGATACTTGATTCCTTAGCTGTATCTCGAAACTGGAATGTGTTACAAAGATCAAATGTTCTAGACAAATGTGCCAAAATGAGCAAAATAACAATGCTTGTAGTTTAAAAAACTTTAACAATATAATTGTTTGAGTAATTGAACTTTGTTTGAAAAATTTCACAAAATGTAACTTGAAGATATTTTTTCATCACTTTAAAATGTTCCTTACATGGGAAAATTATGAAAAAAAATATTTGTTCCAATGTATCAATCGTTCGAGCGTAAAATGAACTTCTTAATGCCATATTTTCAAAGCAATGGAAAACTCTCAACTTTTTTCAGAAAAAGTTTTCTAAAATGTTGATTATGGGTATAATTGATCCCCTAGAGTTGGGTACAATTGATCCCCCTTCCAAACGGCATATTCTTCTTCTGAATTGATCGTTATGATTGCTGATCACGAAATTACTAATATTTATCCAAATACTAATATTTATCAAACAATTGTCTGAAGAAAAGAGCAAAATAATTAATTTTTTCCTAGTAATGAAAAATAGCGCCTTTAAGTATGCAATGTAATTAGCGTTGAGACAAAGTTATAGAATTTTCTTCTTATGTCTAATATACATGGCCGTAGGAACGGGGGGGGTTTTGGGGGTTAAACCCCCCCCATGAAGATCCGAAGATGCCAAGTGAAATAATGTACCAAACATATTTTCATATGTGATGAAAGAAATTAGAGAAACATGAACTATCAAAGAACGGAAGAACATAAGTCGTAAATATCATGAAAATTTCGAAAAAGATACAACGGCTCACCGACAGGACTTGAACCTGCAATCTCCGCTTCGGTACAACGGCGCGTTAGCCAATTCCACCACGGTGAACGTGATGGAACCGGCGAACACGAGCAATCGAGCTCTGCCGATCAACTGCTGGACCTTCTATCGAAACACCATGTATATCCCGCATGTGATCTTTCCCTCTATTGATCTCTCTTGTTTCTCTAATCCCACCCATCGACTCGGGATTTTAGCCGAGCGAGCACATGGTCGATTGCTTCGGGTTTGCCGCAACTTACGGTCAGATGAAGAAGCAATCAGTGCCGCTCAAGGTTCCGAGCAGACCAGTTACACAGGGAGGTGTTGCTCTGTTGAAATCAATACTGATGTTATGAAATCGCTTGGTACATCTTTGTACCAAACATAAAATTTTAATTTTCTAATCAAATTTTGATGAACTACGTAAATGATTCAAGAGTAACAATAGTGTAACAATCTTGAATCCAAAACCTCGAAATCTAATCCCAGGACCACATCTCTACAACAGTTTTTCAAAAAATTTCTCACTTGTTGATAGTAATTGAGTCCCAAATATTGAATCCCAATAAAGTTAGACTAAGCTTACCAGATTGTATGGATTTTGACCAGATTTTTTCACTCTATTTGCAAAATCAAACGAAAATTACAATTGAGTGATAAGAATTATGTATCTTGCGTTCAAACCACTTTTTTTTAAACAAATTTTGCCAAAATAAACACAACCGATTTTTTGGAAGCCTGATTTTTCTAATGATTCTGAATCTCCTGATGTGTTTTGAAAAAAATTAAAAACAGTATTCCGTGTGTTTTTCTCCTTTATTTTAGAGGAATATTTCCGAAATTTGCCTGCATATTGGACGGGTTTTTAAAAAACTTGAAACAATATGCCCTTATTTCGCAAGGTTTCAGGATAAAATTGCCTGGATTACTTGATCCAACATGAGTATTGCATTTTAATCTAAAATGTGATGAATTTTCCATATTCAAAACACTGAATTTCTGAATATGAAAAAAAAAAAACATTTGAAACTCAAACTTCTTTTAAGATTTGGATCTGAAATTTTTATTCTCAATTTATGTAAAGAGTTGAATCATAAGAAAGTTTCATGAGTCCAAAAATTAAAAATATATAAAAAATTTCGTCATTCACAATTTTATTAAAAATTTTCAAGTTCAACTACGAATAAATAATTGAATAAAAAATCATATTAAAAACCATAAATTCAAACTCAAATGAAAAATTTCTGGTCAAGGGTTCTGATACAAATTTCTCTTTTTGTTTTCATATTCATAGGATTTCTTATACGGAATTTAGATTCAGGCTTAGAATTTGGGTTAAAAATGCAAAATTCAGACTTGGAACTAAATTTCAAGATTTGTATTCAGATTAGGCTTAAATTTAAGTTTTTTATTTTTTGAAAAATCTAGATTTCGATTTTGAAACCATTAATTACAGGATTTAAATTATGAAATATGAAATAATAAATGATAATTTTTTAACTTGTTTTTTATCCTTATGTAAAAATGAAGCTGGAGATTTTATTTACAAAATTTACATATAATGCAGATTCTTCAAAATCAAAGGTTCTAACTAAGTCTTATATTTTAATCGAGTTTACAAGAGTAGTTAAAAAACTCATTGGAACCGCAAACCTTATTTTTTACTTTTATTTCTGAATATTTGATACATTTTCACCCAATGCTTAAAATGGTTATGCTTATGGTTCAGAAGAATTTGCTTGTTAAATTACGTGAGTTAATAAAAAAAAAATTCTGAATGAAGGTTTTTTTTGTTTCGATTCTCGATGCAGTTGGCACACCAGATATTGAAAAACCTATCTGAAACAACTGTAATCGATGTTTACTCTTGGGCTACTCGGGCGAACTCACGGATATCAGCTCAGGAGGCAACTGATTTATCAACTGAGCTATATCTCAAGTACCCATATTTTCGAAAGCTTCATGAACAAAATTGGCTTCTCCTAGGACTTATTTTCAAAAGTTAACAACTTTTAATTCAAAATAATTTTAATCTGAATAATTTGCACTAAGTACATGAAGCTCTCAGAGCCAAAGGAGTAGAAGTGAGAAAATGGTCGATTTTGAGTTAATGATGTTAAATGATTCTTCACATTTCAAACTACATGTGATAATTTTTTCGGATTTTTAGAATTTTATTTACATACTTTTACATTCGATTTAAAAGTACAAATTCTCGAAAAATATATAACAAACGGTCAAACACGTCAATTTAAAATCGTTTTTTCTCGAAATAAGCTTTTATGTACTTATACCCCTTTGGCTCCAAGGGGTTCACTTGTGTAGGCATTGTTTAAGCAAAAATGTTATTGGGAAAAATTTGTCATCAAAACCCCCCCTATGAGCCGGTTCTTCCTACGGCCCTGCTAATATAAATTGTGAAATGATAACAAACATGAACAAAATAGTTAATTAACATTCTATCTTGAGGTTTTGTTTGATTTTTATACAAGGATTAGGGCTTCCTGAATAAAACATCAAGTCTCCTTCAATAGGGGATCAAGTCTCCCCTAACTTCAGAAAAATCGCAATATTTTTACTCCCACGAAAATGCTTCTAGTTCATCAACGGGTTCAAGTATCGTTCTAATTTTTGGAGCATAGAAACTTGAAGTTACAAGCTGTCAGAAAATATCAAAGACGTCGATTTGCTAAATTTTTCCAAAAAGATATGGTGAAAATAAGAAAAGGGGATCAAGTATCCCCACTCTCCCCTACAGAAAATAACATTTATACCTTGAGTCGGTCTGAAAAAAAGGTCATTTACTAATAAGCAAAATTTAATCCGTCCTGACTAAAAAATCCTTTTGATCACCTCTTTCCATAAAATTATGAAGATTTGTAGCTAGAGGACACATCTGAGGTGCAGAAATAAAAGAAAAAAAAATACAAATTAATATTTTTGCTTTTTGCTTTTCCATGCATCTTTCAGTCAAAATGTATGAGAAATATGAATAAAAATTCTTGTATTCTTTTGGGAAATATGAATAAAAATTCTTGTATTCTTCTAGAAAATCAATTATATAGTTATTGTTCTTCATTTAGACATGATTTGGGTTGAAATTAAAACGATTTAAATGTGTATCTGATATTTATTTTTGGGTTATTTTACAACTGTTATTTTCTCTCGAACAGCATTTCATCGATAAACATGAACCGGTTCAAAATAAACGCCCGGAAGGTAGACTATAAAATTGTTAGTGCTCAAATTTTCTTTCACTCGTCTCTTGGTCGATTTCTCCTTCACCATCACTTCGTTTCTTCGATATAACAACGGAAATGTGCACTGGCTTCCAATAGCGGGACCGGATCTCTCGAAGGTGAGCAATTTTCGTCTCGGGATTCACCATTTCCTGCCGAATCCAACTTTCATCCAGTGGATTTTCGAGTAGGTCGATGGCTGCCAGCTGGGGCCAATCCGAGAAGGGGGGAACTTGATGCAGTAGATTTCCCGTTAAAAGAAGCTCCTGAAGCTCGGGAAGGTTGATTTTTTGTAAGATGCTGACGTCTTCTAGGCGGTTGTACTGTAGATCAAGTTTTAGCAATTCCGGGAGTGTTATTGAATTGAGAACTGTAATTTCAGTGATAAGGTTGTTAAAGAGTACAATTTTGTAGAGATTTTTCATTCCGTCGAAGTCGCTTATGTTCAGCTTTTCGATGAAGTTAGATTCTAAAATAACTTCTTGAAGACTGGTTAGGGAATTGAGATCTTGGGGAAGTTGAGTCAGATTATTGTTGCTGAGGTCGATCAAAGCCAATGACGGAACGTCCCAACCGGAAAAACTTAACTCATCAAGGAAGCAGAATGTTATCTGTAGTCTATTCAAATTTGGAAGACTGAACTGAGATGATGTTTTAATGATGAGTTTACCAAGTGTTTTAAAGATCTCCAAAGTATTCAGGTTCTTCATTTTGTCCCAAAGCGCGAAATCTAACCACATTAAGTTAGTTTCTTTCAGGGATAACATTTCCAGTTTCGACAACTTTTGGAGACTTAAGTTTTCCAGTGGATTCTCTGCAATCAGTAGACTCAACAAGTGAAATTCTCCTTCCTCTCGAATCGTAAGTTTAGAGGTGTTACTTCTTGCCAGGGTCAACATTTGAGCTTCATACGGTACGAAAATCTCCGGAATCGATCCACCGCTTATGTGAATCAAGGGACTGTCGCCAAATATCACATCCGAAAGTTCTGCATCCAAATTTTTGGCAACCACATCGTTCCACATAACTGACTTTAAATGTTTGGGGAATTCATCGGTTTGGTTTTTCAACTCAATCAAGTCTTCTCGTAGCGAGATGATTTTACAAGGGTTTAGAAGTTCCGATCCCGGATAACAAAAATGGACTTGACCTCCTGCCCGAGCTGCAGTTACAAGTAATCTTTAAAAGTTGTATATTTTGAAGAATTTGAATAAAATTGAATTCAGCAAGCAAGTAGGTACTTACAAATGTAGAAGAACATATAAAAAGATCATTTCACTGACTTTAATAAATGCAGCTGACTGTAGAGAACTTGTTCAAGTGATAAATGCTAACTAATCGCAAATCAGCACAACAAACTCTAAATAGGAATATAATGAGTACTCACCCTGAAAGGAACATTTCCCATTATTTAAGCATTAGGGTGGCATTCGAGGTATGGATAAAAATTTTTAATTTGGTTGTAATTTTGTTTCTTAAACTAAAACATTCCTTTCGATAGACCATGATATAAAATTTCCAAATTCAAAACTAACAAAATGCCAGTCGTTGTCCATAACCATTTTTTTTTTTGGGTGTGCAAAATAATCCCAAACCAGTTAGTTTGGAACTTTATTGGTAAAACGAAGAATTGAGGAAATTCTTAACTAAAAAACAATCATTTTAATTTCCCTCGTAATTTTTTTTCGTAGAAATATGAAATGAATAAAAATCATTTGAAAAAAACAAAAATGACAAAAATGACAAAAATAACAAAACGGGAAAAATGACAAAAATGACAAAAATGGCAAAAATGACAAAAAAAAAAACAAAAATGAAAAATATGACAAAAATGACAAAAATGACAAAAATGACAAAAATGACAAAAATGACAAAAATGACAAAAATGACAAAAATGACAAAAATGACAAAAATGACAAAAATGACAAAAATGACAAAAATGACAAAAATGACAAAAATGACAAAAATGACAAAAATGACAAAAATGACAAAAATGACAAAAATGACAAAAATGACAAAAATGACAAAAAATGACAAAAATGACAAAAATGACAAAAATGACAAAAATGACAAAAATTAATGACAAAAATGAGAAAAAATGAGAAAAAATGACAAAAATGACAAAAAATGACAAAAATGACAAAAATGACAAAAATGACAAAAATGACAAAAATGACAAAAATGACAAAAATGACAAAAATGACAAAAATGACAAAAATGACAAATACAAAATGACAAAAATGACAAAAATGACAAAAATGACAAAAATGACAAAAATGACAAAAATGACAAAAATGACAAAAATGACAAAAATGACAAAAATGACAAAAATGACAAAAATGACAAAAATGACAAAAATGACAAAAATGACAAAAATGACAAAAATGACAAAAATGACAAAAATGACAAAAATGACAAAAATGACAAAAATGACAAAAATGACAAAAATGACAAAAATGACAAAAATGACAAAATGACAAAAATGACAAAAATGACAAAAATGACAAAAATGACAAAAATGACAAAAATGACAAAATGACAAAAATGACAAAAATGACAAAAATGACAAAAATGACAAAAATGACAAAAATGACAAAAATGACAAAAATGACAAAAATGACAAAAATGACAAAAATGACAAAAATGACAAAAATGACAAAAATGACAAAAATGACAAAAATGACAAAAATGACAAAAATGACAAAAATGACAAAAATGACAAAAATGACAAAAATGACAAAAATGACAAAAATGACAAAAATGACAAAAATGACAAAAATGACAAAAATGACAAAAATGACAAAAATGACAAAAATGACAAAAATGACAAAAATGACAAAAATGACAAAAATGACAAAAATGACAAAAATGACAAAAATGACAAAAATGACAAAAATGACAAAAATGACAAAATGACAAAAATGACAAAAATGACAAAAATGACAAAAATGACAAAAATGACAAAAATGACAAAAATGACAAAAAATGACAAAAATGACAAAAATTGACAAAATGACAAAAATGACAAAAATGACAAAAATGACAAAAATGACAAAAATGACAAAAATGACAAAAATGACAAAAATGACAAAATGACAAAAATGACAAAAATGACAAAAATGACAAAAATGACAAAAATGACAAAAATGACAAAAATGACAAAAATGACAAAAATGACAAAAATGACAAAAATGACAAAAATGACAAAAATGACAAAAATGACAAAAATGACAAAAATGACAAAAATGACAAAAATGACAAAAATGACAAAAATGACAAAAATGACAAAAATGACAAAAATGACAAAAATGACAAAAATGACAAAAATGACAAAAATGACAAAAATGACAAAAATGACAAAAATGACAAAAATGACAAAAATGACAAAAATGACAAAAATGACAAAAATGACAAAAATGACAAAAATGACAAAAATGACAAAATTACAGAAATGACAAAAATGACAAAAATTACAAAAATTACAAAAATAACAAAAATTACAAAAAAATACAAAAATTAAAAAAATCACAAAAATTACAAAAATTGCAAAAATTACAAAAATTAGAAAAATTACGTAAATTACAAAAATAACAAAAATTACAAAAATTACAAAAATAACAAAAATGGCAAAAATTACAAAAAAAAATAACAAAAATGACAAAAAGACAAAATTTGCAAAAATTACAAAAATAACAAGACTAACAAAAATTACAAAAATGACAAAAATTAAAAATTACAAAAATTACAAAAATGACAAAAATGACAAAAATTACAAAAATTACAAAAATTACAAAAATTACAAAAATTACAAAATTTACAAAAATAACAAAAATTACAAAAATTACAAAAATTACAAAAATTACAAAAATTACAAAAATTACAAAAATTACAAAAACTACAAAAATCACAAAAATTACAAAAATTACAAAAATTACAAATATTACAAAAATTACAAAAATTACAAAAATTACAAAAATTACAAAATTACAAAATAACAAAATACAAAAATTACAAAAATTACAAAAATTAAAAAATATTCAAAATTACAAAAATAACAAAAATACCAGAAATGAAAAATATTACCAGAATTGCAAAATTTACAAAAAAATCAAAAATAACAAAAATGACAAAAATTACAAAAATTACAAAAATAACCAAAATTGCAAATTTTACAAAAAAAAAAACAAAAATGACAAAAATGACAAAAATGACAAAACTGACAAAAATGACAAAAATAACAAAATTGACAAAAATGACAAAAATGATAAAAATGACAAAAATGACAAAAATTACAAAAATTACAAAAATTAAAAATTTACAAAAATTACAAAAATTACAAAAATTACAAAAATTACAAAAATTACAAAAATTACAAAAATTACAAAAATTACAAAAATTACAAAAACTACAAAAATTAAAAATATCAAACATTACAAAAATTTCAAAAATTACAAAAATTACAAAAATAACAAAAATTACAAAAATTACAAAAATAACAAAAATTTACCAAAATTACAAAAAATTTCAAAAATTACAAAAATGAAAAATATTACAAAAATTGCAAAATTTACAAAAACTACAAATGTAACAAAAATGACAAAAATAACAAAAATAACCAAAATTGCGAATTTTACAAAAATAAAAAAAATTAAAAAAATTGCTAAAATTACAAAAATTACAAAAATTACAAAAATAACAAAAATGACAAAAACTACAAAAATTACAAAAATTACGAAAATAACAAAAATTACAAAAATTACAAAAATTACAAAAATTACAAAAATTACAAAAATTACAAAAATTACAAAATTACAAAAATTACAAAAATTACAAAAAATTACAAAAATTACAAAAATGACAAAAATGACAAAAATGACAAAAATGACAAAATGACAAAAATGACAAAAATTACAAAAATTACAAAAATTACAAAAATTACAAAAATGACAAAAATTACAAAAATTACAAAAATTACAAAAATTACAAAAATAACAAATATTACAAAAATTACAAAAATTACAAAAATTACAAAAATTACAAAAATTACAAAAATTACAAAAATTACAAAAATTACAAAAATTACAAAAATTACAAAAATTACAAAAATGACAAAAATGACAAAAATAACAAAAATGACAAAAAATAAAAAAATATTCAAAAATTACTAATATTACAAAAATTACAAAAATGAAAAATATTACAAGAATTGCAAAATTTACAAAAAAATCAAAAATAACAGAAATGACAAAAATTACAAAAATTACAAAAATAACCAAAATCTTAAATTTTACAAAAAAAAACAAAAATGACAAAACTGACTAAAATGACAAAACTGACAAAAATAACAAAAATGACAAAAATGACAAAAATGACAAAAATGACAAAAATGACAAAAATGACAAAAATGACAAAAATGACAAAAATGACAAAAATGACAAAAATGACAAAAATGACAAAAATGACAAAAATGACAAAAATGACAAAAATGACAAAAATGACAAAAATGACAAAAATGACAAAAATGACAAAAATGACAAAAATGACAAAAATGACAAAAATGACAAAAATGACAAAAATGACAAAAATGACAAAAATGACAAAAATGACAAAAATGACAAAAATGACAAAAATGACAAAAATGACAAAAATGACAAAATGACAAAAATGACAAAAATGACAAAAATGACAAAAATGACAAAAATGACAAAAATGACAAAAATGACAAAAATGACAAAAAATGACAAAAATGACAAAAATGACAAAAATGACAAAAATGACAAAAATGACAAAAATGACAAAAATGACAAAAATGACAAAAATGACAAAAATGACAAAAATGACAAAAATGACAAAAATGACAAAAATGACAAAAATGACAAAAATGACAAAAATGACAAAAATGACAAAAATGACAAAAATGACAAAAATGACAAAAATGACAAAAATGACAAAAATGACAAAAATGACAAAAATGACAAAAATGACAAAAATGACAAAAATGACAAAAATGACAAAAATGACAAAAATGACAAAAATGACAAAAATGACAAAAATGACAAAAATGACAAAAATGACAAAAATGACAAAAATGACAAAATGACAAAAATGACAAAAATGACAAAAATGACAAAAATGACAAAAATTACAAAAATGACAAAAATGACAAAAATGACAAAAATGACAAAAATGACAAAAATGACAAAAATGACAAAAATGACAAAAATGACAAAAATGACAAAAATGACAAAAATGACAAAAATGACAAAAATGACAAAAAATGACAAAAATGACAAAAATGACAAAAATGACAAAAATGACAAAAATGACAAAAATGACAAAAATGACAAAAATGACAAAAATGACAAAAATGACAAAAATGACAAAAATGACAAAAATGACAAAATGACAAAAATGACAAAAATGACAAAATGACAAAAATGACAAAAATGACAAAAATGACAAAAATGACAAAAATGACAAAAATGACAAAAATGACAAAAATGACAAAAATGACAAAAATGACAAAAATGACAAAAATGACAAAAATGACAAAAATGACAAAAATGACAAAAATGACAGAAATGACAAAAATGACAAAAATGACAAAAATGACAAAAATGACAAAAATTACAAAAAATACAAAAATTACAAAAATTACAAAAATTACAAAAATTACAAAAATTACAAAAATTACAAAAATTACAAAAATTACAAAAATTACAAAAATTACAAAAATAACAAAAATTACAAAAATTACAAAAATTACAAAAATTACAAAAACTACAAAAATTACAAAATTACAAAAATTACAAAAATTACAAAAATTACAAAAATTACAAAAATTACAGAAATTACAGAAATTACAGAAATTACAAAAATAACAAAAATTAAAAAATTTCAAAATTTACAAAATTTACAAAAATTACAAAATTTACAAAAATTACAATAATTGCAAACATTACAAAAATAACAAATAATACAAAAATGACAAAAATTACAAAAATAAAAAAAATTACAAAAACTAAAAAAATTACAAAAATTGCAAAATTTACAAAATTTTGAAAATTTCATAAAATACTAAATTTACAAGAATGGCAAAAATTACAAAAATGACGAAAATGACAAAAATTAGAGAAATAAATTGTTTTAAAAGCGATGTGAATAGCATTTGTTTCCTTTAAGACATCGGTAATAAGATCGATTGAAAGTTTTACAGAAATTTTGTGGGTATGTTTGTTTTTGCAAAAAAGAATGTTTGAAGAATTTGATGGTTGTTATAAATTTTGTTTTGAAAAGGTTATCAATGAGGCTGAATTAGAACTAGAATAAAACAAACTTTTAAAATGTCAGATGTTGAAATAAATTTATATCTCATAAAAAATAAACGTAATATTTAAATTTTGCAACCTTACTTCCTTAACATTTTTATTTCTTTGAAATTAAATTGGACAAATATTCAATGAATTTTCAACATGATGAGCACTTTACCCATCACTCAAAGCAACAGATCCCGAGCTGCATTTCCCCTTTGCAGCTTTTGTCCGGGTGTCGTATACTTTTTTCCAGCAATGCCTTCTCCTTGGCCAACCATTTGCAGCTCCAAAAATTTCCGTTCATCTTCACAGCCGACAGCTCTTCGTACCGGAAACTGTACAGAATTCTCAGTTTGTTGTCAGCCAAATCGAGTGAGCTCAGCTTCGGAACGGTCCAATTTCCGAAATCCAGTGCATACAGATTGTTCTGGGACAGATCCAGCTCGATCAAACTGGGTAAATTAAGGGATCCACCATCGACTATGTAGGCAATTTTATTGTTTTTCAGGGAAATAGTTTCCAGGGATTTTAAATAATTGAACTGGCTCAAATCGATGTACAGAATATAGTTACTTTCCATGGTAACCTTGAAAAGTTCCGGAAATTTGTTCAACTGATCGGGAGTCCGGAGTAAACGATTTTCGTTCAAGTTCAGGACTTCCAGTGACGGAAGATGTATTGATTGAAAATTTATGTAAATAAGTTGATTTCGGGAGCAGTCTAATTTGACCAGGTTCTGGAGCGATACAGGTTTGGAGGCAAAAAGTCGAGTGAGCATTCCGTTTGTGAAGCACGCCTGATAAAGGTTATGCAACGAATTTAAAGATGAAAAGTCCAAATCATACATTTTCAGACCGGAGAAATACATTTCAATCAGACTGAACATTTGGTTGGTTACTTTCGGAATGATGGGTTGATTGTAGGATGATATCACCGACATGGAGTTCTTGAATTCATTGACGAATTTAAGTTCTATGGGGAGCGAAGAATTGATTGTCAAACGTTCCAAATTAGGAGTGATATAAAGCGTAGGAATGTTCGAATCGCGAACAACCAATTCCGTACAAAAGGACAGGATTTCCGAGAACATTTCCGGTGTAGGTCGCTCGATGGTGACATTTATTAGGGACATCTCAAGCGATGAGTGCTGTGGAGTGTACCAGTTGATCGGATGCTTCAAAGGGCCATCGCTGAATCTGCACTTCTGCTGGGGCGAGCTGTGATCACACAATATATTCATACCACGGGTAAAGGGATGAAGTTGTAATCTGAAAAAAAAATATAAACATTAACACCAAAACATTAATAGCTTTTTTTGAAGGGCAGACGTTAACCAGGTTATGAAGATCAAAAGATTTTGTGATGCCATTTCTGACAGACTCGTGTTTGGAAATTGAAAATAGAACCTCATAATCTATGCAGTTTCCGTTGAATACGATAATTTGATTAAAATTACCCTTACTGTATTGTTCATGGATGAGCATTAGGGTGGCCGCAAAGATGGTCATGTGTTATGTACATATTACACAACTCTGAAACATTCTGAAAGAAGCCTGGTGGTGTTCGGGACCCAAGACAGCAACATCACGAAGGTCCTCCTGCGAGATAGTGGGATTAGCTGCGGGCCTTGCAAGTCCGTTAAAATGATACTTCTACCCAGAACATCTAGCAACACTGTTGTGTTACCGCAAACCCAATTTGAGTAGTCGCGCTTAACCGTGTGATGATTTAAACATTCGTACCACGTTTATCATCATCACCTGTCATCAGCAATAATTGATCCATTGTTCTCGATTGCGAATCGAACACAAAGCGTGTGGAGAACCAAAACAAGCAATTTTTTGGTTTTGCTCGTGGCAGCAGAAGTCGTCTGCTACTGTTCCGGATGCCGAAGGAAACCGTAAGTTTCAACAAATACAAGCAACAAACGATGAACAATAAATTTCGGGTGGAAATCGGCAAAGACCGACGCGACGAAAAGGGAATAGCGATTGGAAACTTGGAACATGGAACTGCCGATCTCTAATTTTTTTGGGCAGTACCCACGTGCTCTCCAACGAATTGAAGAGCCGCAAAATCGTCATCGTAGCACTGCAAGAAGTATGCACTGCAAGAAACACCCGAACATGTGGATTTTGCCTGTCCGAGGTGTGCGGCGGTACGTACTAACCTTTTTGCCGCGTTTGGGCCCGGAACGACTGCAGACAACGTGGCACAGAGGATGTGTGTGGATTCCAACACTTGGTATGCGGTCAGCGATGAGTTCACTCGGATCATGACTGCCCTTCAGAGGATCTGGAACCAACGGCAGTCCGCGAACGGTGTAGGATGACTCCATCGACGGGGAGCATCTGAGTAGTGTGCGTCCGATCCCTTGATCGAAGCTAAAAAGAGAAGACAACATCTTCTGCGTAGTGGAGGTCAGGGGTGCGCCACGAACGTGTGTTGTATATCCCAACGTCGAGTAGTGCCGCTTCCTAAGGGGAAAACCGCGGGGATAAAACTATACCTTCCTCGTAGCGGACTTTGCAGGGGGTTAACCACTGTCGAGGGATACCCACGGGTGGAGAGGCTCTCAATGCCGGGCGAGCCTCTCGAGTCGGTGTAGGATGTCGTTACCGTCGGAAACATCCGAGTCGTAGCTTTCAAAGTCCCGAATGTGTGCCGTGACAGGCGCGAGTCCAGGACAATGGGATAAAGAAGACCGGACAACGGTCGGAGTAGACTAACTTCATCGACGGGGGGCTGTCGAGTAGTGTGCGTCCGACTCCACGGTTTGAAGTTACATAGCTAAAGCAACATCTGCAGCGTAGGGGATGCCATGGGTGCGCCGCGCTCGAGCGAAGGATGCTCCACCTTCGGGGAGTATCCGAGTAGGGTGGTTCACAACAACCGAAGCTGCGGAGATAAGACTTGACCTTTTTCGCAGTGGAAATCGTTGGGAAAGGGTTATTTCACAATCGGGGAATACCCACGGGTAGAGTAGCTCTGGACGCCGGGTGAGCCATTCGAGTCAGAGTAGGATGACGTCTTTGTCGGGAATCATACGAGTCGTTGCGTTAAGTCCCACGCATCAAAGCGTTAAGTCTATCTTATCAAAGCACAATACGAGGCATTTTCGTGCAATGTCTTGCACGACGGTGTCTTGTCCGATCCAATCCCGGTAACTGCTGGAATGAGACAGAGATGCATCTTATCACCCCTACCTTCTAATCGTAATGGATGAGACTATGACTGAATCGATTGACTGTGCACCGAACCGAGAATTGCCGAGGAATCCTTCAACAATGGAGCAGCTGAACGACCTTGACCTGGCTGCGATATTGTTTTGCAGACCCAAACACAACCGGATTTGCAGAGCAAACTCGATGACCTCACCGAAAGCTCCAAGGCCACAGATCTCAAAGTCAATGTCGGAAAGACCAAGTCGATGGAGATCAACATAGGAAATCCCTCTAGTTTCATGGTAGCTGGGCAACAAGTTGAGAAAGTGGAGTGCTTCCAGTATCTTGGTAGCCAGATAACGCCTGATGGTGGTACAAAAAAAGACATCGAAACCCGGGTCAGAAAAGTCCGATTTGCGTTTGCGAGTCTCCGAAACATCTGGCGGTCATGCCAGATCTCTCTACGAACGAAAGTCCGAATCTTCAACGTCAAATCCGTATTGCTGTATGGTATTTATAAACCGCTGCCTGCGGAGTATCATCCGCACTTGGTGTCCGGCAACTGGATCTCAAATGAGGGACTACATCGTCGGTGTCATCAAAGAGCGCTAGAAATCGAAATCCGGGAACGTAAGTGGAGATGAATTGGGCACACGCTGCGAAAAGATGAGAACGAGATCTGCAGAAAGGCACTTGAATGGAATCCAGAAGGACATCGAAGAATAGGCAAACTCGGGGCGGCAAAGCTTAGCCGCCGAAATCAAAACTTTCGACGAGAATCTTGGCTGGGACCGAGTGAAGAAGCAGGCTCCGGATCGTCAACAGTGGAGGTCTTTCACAGCGACCGTATGCCCCGGAGGATCGGCGCAAAACATCAAGTAAGTAAGTAACGAATAAACGGATAGTTGAATAAAGGTCGTTTTAACAAATCGGACACTTCTGTTCTTCTGTTTGTCGCTCACGGAACACCTGGGGATCATTTTACCAAACGTAATCACAGATCGACCACGTTTTGATAGACAGCCGGTACTTCTTGAACATCATCGATGTCAGATCCTGTCGAGGCGCTAACATCCAGTCAGACCACTATCTGGTCCATCCAAAACTCCCCATAGTGAATAACATACGAAACTGACGCCTGCTTCGACTAAATATCGCACGACTGGTGCAACCTGAGGTAGTGGTAGACTACGCGCAATCACTCGAAGCAGCGCTGACGGCAATTGGCAAGCTTGATGAACAAGACAGCCATCAACAGCCTTGCGAGAAACGTCATCGAGCATGTGGAACGAACTCGAAGAAACGACTGGTACGACGAGAAATATCGGAGGGTGCTTGTCGATGAGAAAGCCGCGCGGGCGGCAGTGGTGCAGAGAATTGCCTGTCAAAAAGTGGAAAGCGAGTCAAAATTTTCCAGGAGAGTGTCGCCTGGAGGAGGAGGAGCTCGAGGAGCTGGACCACCTTCATTTTTCCCAGGAAACACGAAAGTTCTATCAGAAGATGAACGCATTCGCATAGGTTTCATATCGCATGTCGAAATGTGCCGGGATAAGGATGGTGACATCCTGAAGGACAATCTTGAGGTTCTCAAAAGGTGGAAGCAGCACTTATAAGAACACCTGTACGGCGCACATGCAGGAAACCAAGACCGTTGGTGAAGGTACATAGCCAGTGTAGCCAGCCAACGACGTAAAGGAGCCACTCCCAACGATGATCGAAGTTAAGGAAGCCATTTGTCAGCTGATCAGTAACAAGTCGGCCGAGAAGGATGGCATCGCAGCTGAACTAACACTCAACTACACCGGTTGGTGGTCCGGATCTGGGACACAGAAGAGCTACCGGAGGAGTGGACGGAGGGGGTGATATGCCCCATCTTCAAGAAGGGCGACAAATTGGACTGTGAGAACTACCGAGCGATCACTGTCCTAAATGCCGCCTACAAAGTGCTGTCCCGAATCCTACTCCGCTGCCTAACGCCACAAGCACACAGATTTGAGGGAAGTCATCAGGCCGGCTTCATGGCCGATCAACGACGGACCGAATCTTGACATTACGGGAAATTCTCCAAAAGTGCTGTGATCCCCAAGTCTCTAGGCACAATCAATTCATCGACTTCATACGACCGCATACGACACGATCGACCGTAACGAGCTATGGAAAAAAAACTGGACGATAACGGCTTTTCCGGGAAGCTGATCAGACTGATCAAGGCGACGATGGATGGAACGCAGGACTGTGTGCGGATTTCGGGTGAATTGTCGAGTACATTTGAATCGCGCAGAGGGCTTCGACAAGATGATGGTCTATCCTGCATGATGTTCAACGTGGCGCTAGAAGGTGTTTTCGACGAGCGGTGGGCGAAATGTGGGGCACGATTTTCAACAGATTCAGTTAACGCATCTGCTTTGCCAATGATATTGAAATAGTCAGCAGATCAACTGCGGCGGTGAAGGAGATCTACCGCAAACTGAAACGAGAATCAGGAAGGATTGGGTTGATGATTAATACGTCCAAGACGAAGTATACGCTGGCCTGCGGGTCGGAGACCAACCGAACCTGCTTGTCCAGTAATAAGATGGTCACGATCGACGGAGACAAGCTGGAGATAGTCGAAGATTTTGTCTTTCTCGGTTCACTGGTGACCGCAGACAATGACACCATCCCTTGAGATTCGGTGAACCCAGCATCCAGAAGGTAGCGAAGGCTGGACGGATACGCTGGGTAGGACATGACCTCCAAAACAGGTTTTCGCTACGAATCCGGTAGGAACAAGACGAGCGGGGGCGCAACGAGCGAGGTGGTTGTACCAAGTTAAGCGTGGTCTGGCGAATGTGGGATACCCGAGAAGTTGGAGAACGGTTGCCATGGACCAAGTGAATCTGAGAAATATTGTTCTTCAAGTAATGTGGTGAGAACATGTTTGAGGGAGAGTTTATTGGCAAAACTGAACAGTTAAAGCACATACAAACAGACAGGACACTTAGAACAAAATTCGGTTGATTCTTCGCAAAGCGATTACATCGCCGTCTAGCGGTGACATTGCTAACCAATTCCTTTTGCCTATTCTGAAATGATCGTATTGCTCGATTGTCAGAAGCATTCTGGAGTACGCAGCTCCTGTTTGGGCCCCGTACCAATCGACACTAAGTCAATCCATTGAAGGTGTTCAACGAGCCTTTATCCGCTTCGCTCTTCGGAAACTTAGATGGAATCCTGTTATCACTACTCCATACGAACATCGCTGCAACCTTATACATTTGGATACGCTTGCCTGGAGAAGAAAATTTTTACAGTGTTTGTTCACATTCGACATATTGAGCGGGAACATCGACAATAGCGAACTCCTACAAAATGTTAGTTTGTCCGCCCCTACACGGTCACTCCGGCATCAGCAGTTCCTCTGGATTCCCGGTCATCGGACTACTTATGGTGTCTACAACCCTTTGGACACGTGCAACCGCTACTTCAATCAATGTGCTAGCATCTTCGATTTTGGAATCTCAAAACAGGTGTACAAAAATAGATTAAGGCAACTATCATTATAATTAGTCTGTGCGAAACATTTGTTCTCGAAGACAATAAATAAATAAATAAATAAATCAAGGATGCCTTTGACATTTTGATGTTTTAAAAATAATGCAAACAATGAAATTGAAGATTGGTGAAGCCGTTCTCTTCATCAATAAAGTTTAAGAAGAATCAAGTCTGAAAACGCAGGGACCAGCACCTAAGTACAGCAGAGAGTGTAACGAATGTAAGCAAGCAAAAGGATAGAATTGATGCTCACCTTGGTCTTCTGGAAAGATTTTACAACCTCTTGCAAAGATTCCTGATAGTGAGATCAGCTTATGAATCATTATATTTTTCAGGTACAGATATCTGAGCCACGTCACCGCGTAGGTTACCCAGCAAACCTTCCTTACAATAAACAACGAACATCTGCCATTCCATTTAGGAAAAAATATCAAGCATTATTCCGGGACAGTTAATTATTGATCATTTCCGTTTGTGGCAGATTCCAGCAACTGATTCCAATTCTGGTTTCGAAATAAAGCATAAATTGACGATTTACATATCCATCTTTCGGTAGAAAATGAACTCATTAGTTATAAACCTCTCTTAGCTAGGAATTTGAAAATAGAATGTTTGTTTATTTACTACAAAATTTAATTTTTAATATATTTCAATTAAAGAATAGTCTTAAACAAAGTTTTTAAGAAGGACATATTTGTCGGATTTTCTTTTCTATTTAACCGCTCCCAAATCTTGTCAGACTGAAATTCCGAAGCAGATTCATGTCCACAGGACAGAGATTTTTAAAGTATCCTGGAGTATTCTAAAGGAATCTTTCACGAGAACATTCCTATTTGGTAGATTCACATTCACGGTTTTTTTTTCTCTAAACGTTGATCATGCGTTTCGACAAATAAAAACAGCATTCCGACTGGCCACTATTGCTTACTACGCAGGCGATATGAATTCAGTGCACCTAACTGTAGAAATTTAAGCACAACGATAAATTTAAGTATTATTTTTTTTTATATTGGAGTCAGAATAAACATTAATTGCATTACTGATTTTGTTTTGGAAACAGATTCTGGTCGCACGAAATATAGTACAAAATAACTAGCTACTATGATTGAAATTGTTATTTTCAAAATTTTAAATTAGCACAATCTGGTGTCGGTATTGCCTACTATTGATAGTGCTTTACGAAGAATGAAAAAAGAGTGTCCGGTCTGTTTGTCTGTGGTTAAAGTTAGGATACACTAAGATAATAAGTACACTTTCCGAAACAGTTATTTCTGATTTTTTTTTCAAACGAATCTGGACTCACAATGTACATAAAAAGAATAAATAAATAAAATCGTCATAGAGGACGTTTAGCTTCAATAACATCAATAAAATACAGTATATGTAGGCTTTATCCGAAAAAGTAAAACACAGACTACTTTTTGTCGCTTAAGATGACATAAGAAAAAGAAAAATGATGCTGCATAAATTTAGGGGAAAAGGGATTACACATTTTTTATTCACTCAGATATGAAACTTCAAAACAAAACTTTGAGCTTTCTATTGGAGTTTCTAGCACAAACTTGTGCTGCAAAACAATGATTTTCAAGCCTGTGAAAACGAAAAGAAAAAAAATCGAAATTAAGGAAACATTCTGAAAAAAAATCCAAAAATCGAAAAAACCGTCACGATTTAGATAATCATTTATTTTCAACCTTATCAATTAAAACAACAAATTTCAAGTACCAATCGCCCTGCACACGATTTATCGGGATATTCCAAACTCTTTTCCACCAGTTTTTTCTCCTTGGCTAACCAGCTACACATCCACAAATTAGCATTCAACTTGGCAGTTTTGATTCCCTGATATCGAAAGTCGTACAGAATCCTCAGTTTATTGCCCGTCAGAGTAAGGGTTCGCAGTTTGGGAATGGACCAATTTCCGAAATCCAGGGCATGCAGATTGTTGTAGGATAGATTGAGGTCCAGCAAGCAGGGCAAATCAACGGTTCCATTATCGATTATGTAGGAAATCCGATTTCGTGCCAGTGACAATAATTCTAGATTGTTCAGTTCATTAAACTGACTCATTTGAATGAACAAAATATGATTATCGTCCAAGTTGATCTGGTAAACAGCGGATAGAGCCTTCAACGTTTTGGGAATGTAAAGCAAGCGATTTGCATTTAAGTGGAGGTATCCTAATGAATTTAGATTAAAATTTTTAAAATTCACTTCGGTTAATTGGTTTCCGGAACAATCAAGTGTTGCCAAAACTGGAAAATGAACCACTTGGGATGCGAACAGCCGTGTCAATATCCCATTTCCAAAATATACAATATAAACATTCTTCAGAGGGGCCAGAGTAGCAAAATCAATTTCATACAGGTTTAATTTAGAGAAACGAATTTCACTCAGTTGCGGCATTTGGTAGATTATTCCTGGAATGGTGGGTTGATGATTCATCGAAACAAAAATGAGGCTATTGAAAGCTTCATTCACAAGTTTCAAAGTTATTGGGTAGGTAGAATTGATAGTTAATCGTCTCAAGTTTGGTGTCAGGTAGAGTGTTGGGATATTCGAGTCGAAAATGAGCAAATCGGTACAAACAGGAAGAAGCTGTTCGAAAAATGCTCGATTTGACTGCTCTATAGTCACGTTATCAAGTTTAAGTTCAATCGAGGAGGGTTCCTTCGAGTACCAGGTTACAGGAGACGTCAACGTCACATCCTTAATTTGACACTTTTGAAGGGGACCACTGCTATAGTCACACAGAATCTTCGTACACCTTCCATGGGAAATCAGGTGGAATCTGTAAATTAATAGACATGGATTTTACCAGCACTCACTCACAGTTTTAATAAATAACGTACGTTAACAATGTAAAGTATAACAACTGCTCAAATGTTATCATTTTTGTGTCCTCAAACTTGTTCTATAGTTTTTACCAGCCTCTACATAGATTAACTCAGAAAAAATAATTTGATTTCAAGTACTTCATAACTTTTTGAAAAGATAGATGCTTGGGTCAGTTATCGACCAAATACTTAGCGTATTTTATTCGGAAATGTGTCCCTTTTACCTGATTTGAACCTTTTTTCATTAAACTTTCAGTTTTAAAGTATGCGAGAACTGAGAAGAAAAACGCCTCAAATTTGTTAGTAGCTCTGCATGAAACAGTTTTGTCAAAATCATAACTATCGCGTTGTGATGTAATAATTTGTTTATGGCTGGCTGACGATTAAATAACACTTACGACCAATTTTGTGTCGATTGACTGAAGGTTATCAGATAAAGGTATCCTAGACAGTATTCTAAAATGCTGCCGACTGTACGGTTGATTTTCCTGATGTAAGTATAAAATTGAAATAATTTGAATTTAGGTTATGATCATTTAAAATCCGGGCAGTTACAAACGTGTGTATTTTAAAAATTATTCATTTGATCGAAAAACTTCCTATGGAGGAAATGAATGTGTTAAGGGGGGGGTAGGGTCTAACATTTTCAAAAAATCGATTTTTTTATTTTTTTATTTTCTTATTGTAAAACATTTCAAGAATGTTGTGTCAAATTTTCAAGTCAATTGAAGCAAAACTGTAGAAGTTATAAGCCTTTATCTCCTCCTATCTAATACTGCAAGAAAGCAAGAGCAGAAACTTCAAACGCGTTTTTCTCGAAAGCACATTTACATACTTATCCGATTCTTTTCAAATTTGGAACATATTTTCTACATATAAAATACCAGACCCCAACGTTTTTCTTTTTTGATTTTTTTACTTTGGGGAGATTTTAGAGGTGAAAAATGGCGGATTTTTAAGTGAAAAATCGTAGTTTTTACTTCAAACAGCCACAAAAATTTCATAAAAATATTTTTAAGTTAAATAAAAACGTTGGGGTCCAGAAAAACATCTATTAAAAATATTTTGCTCTGATTTTTTGACTTCAGATGATTCTGTGCTGAGATACAGTGTCCACCGCAAATCCTGTTTTCTAAAAGGCATCCTCGAAAATGCTCCGTCACCGGCTCGTTTTTCAATATTTTTCTACGAAAAAAAATACTAAATGTTCTTTTAACAATGCTTTGTATAATGCAAAAAATTTGAATACATTTGTTTGAACGATAGCTCTAGAAAAAAATCGTGAAAATGGTGTTTTTTTATACCCGTTAGACCCTACCCCCCCCTTAATATGAAATTTAGTGTTAAAATATAGAAAAAAATATTTATCAATGATTTCAAGAAAGACTCTAACTTTTTCATAAAATCTCTTTTTTTATCTTTGCACACTTTTTTCAGTCATTGATTATTTTTTTACCACAGAAGCAAAACCTTTGCAAAATCATGATATTTTACACAAACTCACCTGGAAAAAGCAATTGGAATCTGGTTGGAACCTTTTCATGAGTAGGCATCTCGAAGAATTTGATCTCTTAAATCCGGTTTTAACATACATTTTTTTTCCATCAGAACTCATCTGTCATATTGCGTAAAAACCGGATGCACAGATTGCGATCTTTGTAACTGATCGTTATTAGTTATTTACTTGGTGTCTACTAGTCAGGCAACACTTTTTGCCTGTCGGAAATGGATTTTTTGCATTATTTAAGGAGTCGGTATTTAGCTATCCCCAATAACCATAGACTATTTATCATATTTAAGATCAAGGGTTGCACTCCGATGGATGGTTTGAACTTCGTGTGGATCTTAGAGTGTCTCCTTATACTTCTTAACCATTTGGTCCGAAAAAAAAAATCAAAAAAAATCAACAGTTTATGAGCTTTCAAGTCAACAATGAAGAATTTTCGAGGCGCAAAATGCGTAAAAGGAGCAAATTTGTGCAAAATTATTTTCACCTTGTCTTTTTGCATCGTGAATATCTCAAACACACGCTAACTTAAAAATCTATCAAAAAAAGGAAAGATAGTCAACGCTTCTACATTTTTGCATATCCGAGCTCTATTAACGTAGCTTTCACCGAAATAAAGTGTCCGGATACTAATTGATCATAGCCTTAGTTTTATAGAACAATTTAATTTTTTTAACCTAGTAAAATATAACCCAGCAAACATTTATGAAGGTATAACGCAGGAACAACAGAATTTTTCAAACAAATATACCAGATAAAAAGATTGTATTAAACTTACCAAAATAGCATATAGCTACAAAAGTGGAGGCGATATACCTACAATGACAAGATTCCAACGATTCGATATTCCAACAAAAAGCAAAATAAACGAAAAAAAATTTCCTCGACCGAGATTTGAACTCCAGTTCTCCGAGTTCGCAGACCGGTATCTTACCACGATGCCAACTCATCAGTTGATTTGGTTAACGCTAAAGCTCTATAGATGAGATTTTCTTTTTACGAACCGGTCAAAGGAAGAGACCGGAGAGAGTGTCAATTGAAGGACCGCCCATTTATCGTAAATCAGTCCACTCAAATCGTAAATGTCGAATGAGCATATTCTCAACTTTCTGGAGGCATATTTACGAATTGACTAAACTGCTATCCGATTCAATTTTTGTTGGGCAAAGCTTGTCGTAAATGAATGATAGAAAAGCACTCAATACCAACGTGTTTACGATAATTATTGAAAATGTCTCAATATTCGATTTGGATTATCATTTCTATTACGATTTCATGTTAGCTGGGAATACCCATATCAATTAAAATATCTAAAGTTATCTTTGCGATGATTGTGCCCTAATGTTGTAAACATTCTAAAACTGTTTTTTTAACATTCCAGTTCCAAATTCTGCAGTGGATTTGACATTTAAATGATGAACTGTTAAAACAAATTTAAACTTCTGAATCCTGCATTTGATCATTTCACCATATTCTTGAATTTCATTTTTACAACCATGTTCATAGCTGAACCGTTTTAATAATTCCACTCTTATCATTAAACAAGTTTCTTGGATGTTAAAATTGAACTTTTCAGTTTAGCAGTCAAGATTGTTGAATTCTAAAAATCGTAATTTTTTTCTTGTTTCAAGAATAGAAACAAATGCCTTCGTGTGCTTATCTTTGAGAAAATAGCAACATTTTTCTCATTGCCTACATTCAAAAGAAAGTTAACGGTATAGGCCAGAGATATCATTCGCTCTTACAATCAAGGTTGCCGAAATTACAGACAAATCAATAGCTTCACAGAATTTTTAGCAATTTTTAATACAGAGTTTTGGAAATATTCAGAGATTTCACAGATTTTTAAAATTTTGGAAAATATTTCAGAAATTGTTATTTTTTGTCAACATTAATTTTTGAATTTTTACTTTGTTTTGAAAATCATGATTAGATTGTAAATTTAAATGATTTTTCTTAAGTGAAAAAAACAACTTTGTATGACTTTTGAATGAAATCAATGCTATTTCCAACACATAAAATCATCACAGAATTTCTGGGTCAAATCACAGAAAGTTTGAAATTTTACACAATTTTTTTTTGTAAATCTTGCGTTCAATGAGCGCAATAAGCAATTCTTTCATAACACACAAAAGTTCCATATCTACTAAAACGCGTGCCTCTAAAGATCTAATTTCACTGAAAAAATGTTCAAAGGAAATTGGTACCGAGTTTGTCAAATGCGGGCATGAAAAGTACGAAATGTTCTTCAAATCCAGCGTAACATTTCATTCCAATTACAGACCTCGTTCGTTTTTGGCAACACGCCCGTAAATTATATGTTGCCAAAATCGAATGTTGCCAAAATCGATCAGATTTTTTGCCACTTTTTTATTTTAAATTTTTATTTCAAATTATTTAAAATTGATTTAAAACCATATATTAGCATAAAAGTTCTCAATTTGGCTCAATTGTATTAGTTTTAGGCAGTAAAACATGGAAAAATTCATATTTTTACTGTTGAAAACTATTATAAATAAGCCGAATTGAAAAATGTCATGCTAATATTACGTTTAACATTAGTTTTGATTAATTTGAAATGAAAATAAAAAATAAAAAAATGACAAAAAAAAACCGTATTTTTTGGATGTTGCCAAAATCGAACGGTTTTTGCTCAGATGTTGCTAAAATCGAATGTTGCCAAAATCGAACGGAGTCTGTATCTCGAAATGAGAAAATCACGTTTGAAATTTCTGAAAATCTAATCAAAGCTTGTTTTAAGAATCGACCACTTTTTGTTCAAGAAAATCAAAAAAAAAATGTGGATTACATTCACTTATTGTTCGTTGGTTTTTAAAAATTTCAACTTTTTTCGATAAATTTCGGATATTTTAGAGTTTCATCCTTATTTTTTTGCGAATCCAATTAGGCCTATTTTCTGTTAAATAAAATGGGGTGAATCGGGACAATTTTTCGATTGTTCTTCTTTTGTCACCCTCCTTTAATTTTCTCGAAAATCGAGAAGGGGAAAATAAATAAAGATTATTCAAACAATTGACAGAACGAAAGTCAAACTATACAGATAGGGAATTGTATCACCTTTTGTATTAGAGATTTTTCCAAATTTTCGATCTTAAACAGTGGTTCTCAAAATGGTCTCCTCTACTGCCCCCTTGGTGGGCGTTGAGAGCTTTTAGAGGGGCAGTGAGCTAAACTTTGAAGTTTGGGGGAGGGGGGGGATCGTTAGAAGGGCTCAGGGGAGCGGTTGTGTTATTTTAAAATTCACATTTTTACAAAGTACAAAAAAACTTAGAATTGAAATGACAACGAGTACGTTCAATGTACAACAATGAAACGACTTTGAAGAAATTTGAAAACCACATGGTAGCAGGTTTAGGACAAATATCTGTAAACTCGCAGAGTTGTTAAGCAAGTTTTTGTCTTAGTAAGTCACAATCACAAACAGATTTTTTTTTAAATTGTGACAGATTTCGTATACGATCTGTATAGTGATCTGGGTTTGTATGTTTATTTTGGGTTGTACAAAAAGAAACCTTTTTGATAGCAATTCTTGAAAATCTTAAAAATATACTGTCCTAAAAAAATGACAAAAAATCTTTAAATAGAATCTGTGTTAAAAGACGTCCCAAAGTTGGTCATAGGTTTTTGAAATGAAAAAGAAAAATGCTCACAAGCCAAAAGATCTTTTTTCTTTAGTTCTGATTTGTTGGTCCTTAGTTCAATCGATAAAAAAGTGCAATTCAAAAATTTTTCGTAATAAAACATCAAAAGTTATTCTATTTTCAATAAATTGTGGAAATTTAGTTGTTAGAATCTTTTTAAAATTCTTAGACCCGTGAAAGAAGCAGTATTTTTTTTTCTTTAATTGTGATAAATAAAAATTCGAAACTAATTTTATCAAGATATATCACTATGTGTTATACTTTTTATGCTGTTTCACCAAATTAGGATTAAATATTTGATGAATAAAAAACCAAAACCAAAAAAAAAAAACTAAAATTAGATACGCGATTTGTTATTAGTTTTTTTTTTATTTTTGCAAGTTAAAGTATTTTTCGTTGAAAATTTACACTTTTTCAATTTCAGTCTTGGGGTTTGAAGCAATTTGATTTTGTAATAATTTTGAGTCCAGTCTTGCTACAATTGATGGCTATGCGTTGGATTTTCGGTCGTCTGAAGTCAATTAGAACAATTTGAAATTTCATTGAACGTTTCAAATAATATTTACCATAAGTTTCCGAAAGCTTAAGGTTTTCCAACGATGCCAATTAGCATTCTTCCAAAGATTTTTCATAAATTCTAACAGGGGGAGTTGTGCTCGAAAATTGTGCAAAAGGGGGTAGTGCAGGAAAAAAAGTTTAAAACCACTAGATTCTTTGATGTTGTGCGATATATGCGGTTGTATGCATGTTTATTGCATACAAACTTTTGCCAAATTTTTTTCAATTTATTGAAAAATTTGGACTATTTTTTATCATCCCCTCGTGATGTTTTAACTCCTTCCTAGTGACAAAGGAAAGATTACAAATTTGTTTCAGCCTTATTGTTGAACGAATATTCGAACATCCTTGATTTGGCTTCCTTATGGTCTCAAAAACGAGGTATTATTCAATGAAACATACATAATAATTCCCGGTTTAGCAAGCTTTACGTGATGGCATAAAAAGGTATAACTTTTTTAAGTGATGTCAAACGTCAAACTTTTTAAACACCAAAAATCAGCAAAGAGAAGAAATGAATTGTGTCGATAGTAATAAAAGTATAAAATCATTTTCTTAAAGTTTAGCTCATTGAATCTTGCATTAACTTGGAAATTTATTAAAAAGTTAGAAATGCTGTGAACATGAAAAAAATGTTTCAGTTCTCACTTTGAAACATTTATAACATTAAAAATGCAGTTCAATTTGAGGAATTATAAACCATAAAAACCATGAAATCAAAGCAGTCGATTCAGTATAATTTTTCACAGTCACAACACACATCTCTTTGTTGTTTTACCAACTTCAATAATAGAATGTCCTTTTTTCGGCCATTTGAACATTTCCGGGAATCAGGAATTCTAACAATCCTTTTCCCGGGAATTCTTGGCATCCCGGGAAAAATTGAAAAATATGATTTTAAAACTCGATGGCATACGATACCTTATCTTTATGGTATTTTTTAATTCTAGAATAGTAGTGTTGTAAAACATTTAAAATTGTTTCAATGCCCCAATAGTTCAATAAACAATCAAAAAACTCAAAAAAAAAAAATTATATTTTTATAGACCATTCCAGCGTGACGTCACAACTCTGTCTGTGTCACAACGTTTCAAAACAATTTATTGATATATTGTTTGAAGATTTTGCAGTTCATATCGCACATTGAAAAAAATTACACCCCTAAGCTAAGAATTTAATTCGTTACAATTTGCAATCAAAAATATTTTGATTGAACGAAAAGTTATCAAAATATAAGCAAAAGAAATTGTGACGCCACTTTTTCCACTTTTCAGTTTTTTTTTAAACCACATTTTTCTGCTCTCTTATTGAAGCAAATTTTATGAAAATTTTAGAAAAGTTTTGTTCCATTACAACCATCAAATCGCTGTTTTAAGTTTTTTTAAATGTTGATTTGAATTAACTGTTTCTCCCAAGGTCCCAGTTCGATAATGGTTATGGTGAAAAAAACATATTGAGTTTCAAAAATATGCTTCTGATGGGTTATATACCAGTTTTGAAGCTTTATAACAATTATATTATAACTCTAACTAATCGATATGCGTTCCTCAGATGAAATATTGTTATAATTTAAGCTTTAAAACACTGAAATTAAAAGAAAATCTTTTAATAAGGACCAATATTATTGGTGAAAAATGTTTAATAGGTGTTTTTTGTTCATCCCGAACGAATTCCGTTCAAATCTATACAAACTTAACGACCCCTTTTAGTAGTATAATCTGGCCCTATAAGTCTCTTCGTGGGAATAAATGTGAATACGGGGCTCGATTTGGATTTTCTAGCAACATTCTATGAGGTGAAAGTTTCAATAAAGGACACTTTTTTTAAATAATTTTATGAGAAATTTGTTTTCCTTCAAAGTCTAATGAATTTGTATGAAAGCAAATGTTTATTCATAAAATTTACCGTGATCAAAGGTAACTGAAATTTTTTTTGATGGAAAATGAAGCTCAAGTAATTAACTTTCAAATGCTCGGCAAATTATTTTTGAATAATGAAAAATGAAAATCGGTTCTTCAGTTGAGGAGCGCTTGGAATGGGTCTATATTATTTTAAAAGTTGAAAATACTGAACGGAAATCCTTTTTTGGCAAAAATTTCAAACAACCTTTAATCAAAGTAATTTACACCAAATTTTTTAAACTTCTTCCAGTATTCATTCAGTCGTTAGCTAAATCAATGATGGCATCTATAAATTAGTCAGTGTAGATACTTTGAAATTAGATAGTGTATTAAGTACTTAAACTGACAATGCTGACTGATTCTTGCTAAAAAAATTTGATATAATTGACAAAGATTTTTCACTATCGATAGAAGTTGGATTGCTTGTAATTCATCAAATCGCGTAAATTTTCATATAACTATCTACAGACGATTTTGGCAACACGCCCGTACATTTTGTGTTGCCAAAGTCGAATGTTGCCAAAATCGAACGGTTTTTTTTCTCACCTTTTTTTCAGTTATTTTCACAAAATAACTGTCATTATTATAAAACATGTTATTTTTGGTCAATTTCCGACCATTTGTAGTCATTTTTAATTTTTTTCATCATGTTTCTGATGCATTTTCTATTTCCCTTGTTTTGTTTTAAATGTTTGTGTTTATTTGTCATATTTGCTGTTTTTGTCGTTTTTCATCATTTTTTAGTTGTTTTTCGTCATTTTCAGTCTTTTGTTTGAGTTTGTTTTTTTTTAATTTTTTGAATTTTTCATATTTTTGTAATTTTTGAGTACTTTATAATTTTTTTTTCAAAACTTTTGTATTTATTGTTGCATTCTATCAGCATTTCAGAACATAAAAACGTATTTATGGTGTTAGTCTAAATTATATTGGTTCTGTTATAACGAAAACAAAAAGGTAATGTTGTTTCTAAAAACCGTTCAATTTTGCACATGTGCCAAAATCGGATGTTGCCAAAATCGAATGTAGCCAAAATCGAATGTTGCCAAAAACGAACGGGGTCTGTATTTGTTTCAGTTAGTTAGTTAGTCAGTTTAGTTGACTACTCATATCCACCTTAAATCATTGAACTTGAAGTGCTTAGATATGATCATTCATTCAATACTTCAGATAACATAATTGATTAGACTTTGCTGAACTTATGCATTTCATGCAGTTCATTCACAATGCACAAAACTCAATTTACAACCTTTTGTCCCTATATATTCAAAAGATTAATTTTTAAAAAATTCAGAAAAAAGGTAAGTCAATATCTCAAACTATAGACACCGTCTATACGTCTGTGAACCTGTTTTTAAATATCCAAGGAAAGGGTTGTGTTAGTAGAGGAAAGGTTTTAGATCAGGATCCATTTTGGTGAATGGTACGATCGAGTTTTCCTACACCTCCTGTGCTCTTAGATGTTTTTTAAGGAAACTAGGGGAGACTTGATCCCCTATTGAAGGAAACTTGATCTTTTATTCAGGAAGCCGTAATCCTTGTATAAAAATCAAACAAAACCCCAAGATATATTGTTAATTGACTGTTTTGGTCATGTTTGTTCTCATTTCACAATTTATAGCAGACATAAGAAGAAAATTCTATAACTTTGTCTCAACGCTAATTACATTGCATACTTAAAGGCGCTATTTTTTATAATTAAGAGAAAATTAATTATTTTTGCTCTTTTCTTCAGATAATTGTTGGATAAATATTAGTTTTTGGATAAATATTAGTAATTTCGTAATCAGCAATCATAACGATCAATTCAGAAGAAGAATATGCCGTTTGGAAGGGGGATCAATTGTACCCAACTCTAGGGGATCAATTGTACCCATAATCAACATTTTAGAAAACTTTTTCTGAAAAAACTTGAGAGTTTTCCATTGCTTTGAAAATATGGCATTATGAAGTTCATTTTACGCTCGAGCGATTGATACATTGGAACAAATATTTTTTTCATAATATTCCCTTGTGAGGAACATTTTAAAGTGATGAAAAAAGATCTTCAAGTTACATTTTGTGAAATTTTTCAAACAAAGTTCAATTACTCAAACAATTATTTTGTTAAAAATTTTTAAACTACAAGCATTGTTATTTTGCTCATTTTGGCACATTTGTCTAGAACATTTGATCTTTGTAAGACATTCCAGTTTCGAGATATAGCTAAGGAATCAAGTATCCCCAGGGATCAAGTATCCTCATTCTCCCCTATTTTTAACGATCAAAGCAATCGATGTCTTTTATGATTACACCAACTGGATACCGACCCGTGGAAATGCTGCCCCACAGGATACGAACACTATCCACATATTTAGGTGTCAAAAATGTAAAAACAAATGCAGCAAAACCATAGGAGAGTAAAAATATAGTAATAAAAATCGGAAAGCTCTCACCGGGATTTCCTGTCCGGAATCCTTCTAATCCTCCTAAGTGTGGCATACATGTTTGATGCATATTCAACTTTTCTGCCACAAATCAGTAGAATATCCGTGTTCGTGTTCCTATGAGCACGATATTACAATTTTTTTTTCTTGCAAATTTCTCATTCACTTATTTCTCAAACTGTAAGAAGCTGTAATATATATGAAAACAAAACTTTAAAAATTCCAGATAACTATCTATTTGTTTCAACTGTCAAAAGTTTGCGAAAAGAGTTTCGTCATGATGAGTGTTTTGAAAAAGAAATTTAAAATTAAAAAATATTTTTTAATCAAATTGGATATATTTACCAGTCTCAAAAATATTCTATAAAGTCTATAAAGTCTAATCCTTATTTGAAGGAGATTTTTCATTTTGCTTCCTGAATTCAGGTCGTGTAAATTTTTAGTAATGTAGCTTTCTTTATTGGGTTTGGGAATTCTCGGGATTTTTCAGCGTTTCCCGGGATTCGGAAATTCACGATAATTTTGGTTTCCCGGGAATTCCCGGTCGGGACAGGAACCTATATTTAACAAGAACTATTCACATTAAACACAAACCAGTTATTCATTGCTCCTTTTTATTTTCGTTTTCAAATTTTTTTTTTCTAGATTATTGTCGTTTTATCATCTATATGGCATTCTCGACTTTATATCAATGTTGCAGCTGGCGGACAGTTATCGAAATTCTCTTCTGGTAAACTGATTAGAATATCTTAGGCAACTGATTTGCCAACTGAGCTTTATCAATTGTTAAGGCCTTTTTTTTATTTTTAAGGCTCTTATTTTCTGGGTTTTAATTGAGGATTGGGCTAATTGCGTTTAATTTTTTTTTTTCAAATTTGGGTTTTGTGGATTATATATTTACATTTATATAAATTTCAATTTTCTCTTCAGCACCCTGCTGGTTCAATCCTCCTTCCAGGAGGAGGAGGAAACAAGCTATCTCCGCTTTTGCGGCTTCAAGAGCGGAATCAACGTGTGCTACACCCATCCGGTGGAAGCGCTGAAGGCCCCCTTCGTTTGGCCAGCCGGATCTCCGACGCTTCGATATGTGGACCTGGTTGGAGTAACCGTGGCAGAATCTTCCCATCAGCTTTTCGTGGATTTGCTGAGCACTGCCAATCGGATGGATGTTTATGGAGGAAAAGTTCCCACGATTTATCAGGTTGCTTCCGTCGATAAGTTTGTGGTTTCGAACAGTAGCACCCGACGCTGGATTCTAGAAGATGACAGGGAGTATATGGCCACCGAAGTATTTTTTAATCAGAATCCCCTGGAAGCTGTTCCGGCGAATGTAGGCAGGCTGAAAAGAACGACGGAAATTTCTTTGGCAGATGCGGCTTTGAAGGTGCTGAATATGAGTGCTTTCGATGGTTTGGACCAAATGGTATTTCTAACTTTCATCAATAATATTGTGAGTCTTAAAGTAATTACTCCAATTGTGGTGAATATGGCTGGATTGCGCCAGTTCTATTGCCATCAATGTTCAATATCGGAACTGGATGTTAGCAAATGGAATATGCCATCACTCAAATGTTTAAGCCTAGTTAAAAATCCACTGACTTCCGTTCCGAAGGGTCTATCCAAACTGAAAAAACTTCAGATTCTCGAAGCGTACGGAAACAAAATTCAAACCCTTCGAATGGATGACTTTAAAGGACTCGATCATTTGACAACACTTTCGCTGGAAGAGAACCAATTAACTAAAATCGTAGTCCAACAGCCACTTTCGATAAAAGCCCTTCGATTCGTGGAACTGCAGACGAATAAGCTTCTGGATGCTAGTGTCCTTAATCAGGTTGATTTACCGGGTTTGGCAGTGTTGAACTTTGCCGACAATAATCTGACTCGTTTCGATGCCACACCCCGATGGAAGAAGCTGGAGTATCTGAATTTGGATCGCAATCCCTTGGACTGCAATTGGGCCGTAAAGGAAGCCGTCAATCCCCAGTCAAAGGTTGAGAACATCAAACAAATCAAGGAATCCTGCTGGAAGCCAGTGTTCGTTAAAATCAATACATAAAATCTTTTGTTTGTACCTCTCCATCCGTGCTTTAAATTTGTTATTAAAAGTTGAAAAAATTGAATTTAACTCGTAAATATATTACGATCCTTACAGTCTTTCCGAATGTCCGACTCTAATCTAAGTCAAGGTTAGTCTCTAGCAGTAAACTAGTTTGTGACATTTCAATGGGCCATATCCGATTTAGATCCATATGCGAGCAGCTTCTTTTTTCTCAACTGGCACTGTGTGACATATCTATCTCTCGCCCGGTGATAATCGAAAGTGGTTTCCCTACCATAAAAAGTTCACCACCAAAACCTGCCCGGAGAAGTTCCTCGCCTCATCCTTAAACTGGTCCAAGCAAGTTTCACTTTCTTGGAGCGGATTATTCCGTCTGAAGGGGTTTCTGAGAAGGCCGGACAGAAGCAATGCAATGGAATCAGTTGTCTGATACTTTCGTTGAAAAGGAAGAAAAAACCAAAAACATGATAGTTTGAGTTTTGGAAGTGGAAGAGTGCAAAAAAAAAATAATTCACGGAAATTAAATCAACCAACATCATCATCAAAAAAATTACATGGTTTGACTGAAGTAATCTATAAAAAGTTCAATTATTTCACAAATGTTGGTATAACAAAATATAGGACAAAAAAGGTTTAAAAGATAGTATATCAAACATGGATTGATTTTTACTGATTAAAATCTACCGCTGGTAAACCACAAAAATTCGAAGAGGTTTTTAAGGGATTTTATCGTTATTTTTTATGTATAACAATTTATTTAAAACTAAACAACATATCTTACCAGTACAGTTAGAGGATCAATTATGTGATTTTTTTCAGCGATAAAATTCTGGATGTAAGAGGGTTAAAAAGATTGAGGTTGCTTTAATCTATGAATGTACAAAACAGTACTAAAGAAAAACCAAATTATAGTTTTAAAGACAAGATGAATAAATAAGTGTCACGAAGTTGATAAGAAAGGACTTTCTTAACTTATCATTGAGTCACCTGAGAGTAAGTTGTGTTGCGTTTTTAAATTTGTCCTGGAGCAAACTGGCCACAGGAAACACACCAACATTTTACACTAGCAGTTTGGAAAGAGGCTGAGGAACAGATGAAAAATAATGGATAAACAAAGAAAATTGTCAAAATTGTCAAAATTGTCAAAATTGTCAAAAATGTCAAAATTGTCAAAATTGTCAAAATTGTCAAAATTGTCAAAATTGTCAAAATTGTCAAAATTGTCAAGATTGTCAAGAATGTCAAAATTGTCACAATTGTCAAAATTGTCACAATTGTCAAAATTGTCAAAATTGTCAAAATTGTCAAAATTGTCAAAATTGTCAAAATTGTCAAAATTGTCAAAATTGTCAAAATTGTCAAAATTGTCAAAATTGTCAAAATTGTCAAAATTGTCAAAATTGTCAAAATTGTCAAAATTGTCAAAATTGTCAAAATTGTCAAAATTGTCAAAATTGTCAAAATTGTCAAAATTGTCAAAATTGTCAAAATTGTCAAAATTGTCAAAATTGTCAAAATTGTCAAAATTGTCAAAATTGTCAAAATTGTCAAAATTGTCAAAATTGTCAAAATTGTCAAAATTGTCAAAATTGTCAAAATTGTCAAAATTGTCAAAATTGTCAAAACTGTCAGAATTGTCAAAATTGTCAAAACTATCAAAATTGTCAAAACTGTCAAAATTGTCAAAATTGTCAAAATTGTCAAAATTGTCAAAATTGTCAAAATTGTCATAATTGTCAAAATTGTCAAAATTGTCAAAATTGTCAAAATTGTCAAAATAGTCAAAATTGTCAAAATTGTCAAAATTGTCAAAATTGTCAAAATTGTCAAAATTGTCAAAATTGTCAAAATTGTCAAAATTGTCAAAATTGTCAAAATTGTCAAAATTGTCAAAATTGTCAAAATTGTCAAAATTGTCAAAATTGTCAAAATTGTCAAAATTGTCAAAATTGTCAAAATTGTCAAAATTGTCAAAATTGTCAAAATTGTCAAAATTGTCAAAATTGTCAAAATTGTCAAAATTGTCAAAATTGTCAAAATTGTCAAAATTGTCAAAATTGTCAAAATTGTCAAAATTGTCAAAATTGTCAAAATTGTCAAAATTGTCAAAATTGTCAAAATTGTCAAAATTGTCAAAATTGTCAAAATTGTCAAAATTGTCAAAATTGTCAAAGTTGTCAAAATTGTCAAAATTGTCAAAATTGTCAAAATTGTCAAAATTGTCAAAATTGTCAAAATTGTCAAAATTGTCAAAATTGTCAAAATTTTCAAAATTGTCAAAATTGTCAAAATTGTCAAAATTTTCAAAATTGTCAAAATTGTCAAAATTGTCAAAATTGTCAAAATTGTCAAAATTGTCAAAATTGTCAAAATTGTCAAAATTGTCAAAATTGTCAAAATTGTCAAAATTGTCAAAATTGTCAAAATTGTCAAAATTGTCAAAATTGTCAAAATTGTCAAAATTGTCAAAATTGTCAAAATTGTCAAAATTGTCAAAATTGTCAAAATTGTCAAAATTGTCAAAATTGTCAAAATTGTCAAAATTGTCAAAATTGTCAAAATTGTCAAAATTGTCAAAATTGTCAAAATTGTCAAAATTGTCAAAATTGTCAAAATTGTCAAAATTGTCAAAATTGTCAAAATTGTCAAAATTGTCAAAATTGTCAAAATTGTCAAAATTGTCAAAATTGTCAAAATTGTCAAAATTGTCAAAATTGTCAAAATTGTCAAAATTGTCAAAATTGTCAAAATTGTCAAAATTGTCAAAATTGTCAAAATTGTCAAAATTGTCAAAATTGTCAAAATTGTCAAAATTGTCAAAATTGTCAAAATTGTCAAAATTGTCAAAATTGTCAAAATTGTCAAAATTGTCAAAATTGTCAAAATTGTCAAAATTGTCAAAATTGTCAAAATTGTCAAAATTGTCAAAATTGTCAAAATTGTCAAAATTGCCAAAATTGTCAAAATTGTCAAATTGTCAAAATTGTCAAAATTGTCAAAATTGTCAAAACTGTCAAAATTGTCAAAATTGTCAAAAGTGTCAAAATTTTTGTCATTTTGTCATTTTTCTTATTTTTGTCATTTTTGTAATTATTGTAATTTTTGTAATTTTTGTATTTTTGTAATTTTTTAATTGTTGTAATTTTTGTAATTTTTGTAATTTTTGTTATTTTTGTGATTTTTGTAATTTTTGTAATTTTTGTAAGTTTTGTAATTTTTGTAAGTTTTGTAATTTTTGTAATTTTTGTAATTTTTGTAATTTTTGTTATTTTTGTAATTTTTGTAATTTTTGTCATTTTTGTAATTTTTGTAATTTTTGTAATTTTTGTAATTTTTGTAATTTTTGTAATTTTTGTAATTTTTGTAATTTTTGTAATTTTTGTAATTTTTGTAAGTTTTGTAATTTTTGTAATATTTGTAATTTTTGTAAGTTTTGTAATTTTTGTATTTTTTGTAATTATTGTAATTTTTGTAATTTTTGTAATTTTTGTAATTTTTGTAATTTTTGTAATTTTTGTAATTTTTGTAATTTTTGTTATTTTGGTAATTTTTGTAATTTTTGTAATTTTTGTAATTTTTTGTAATTTTTGTCATTTTTGTAATTTTTGTAATTTTTGTAATTTTTGTAATTTTTGTAATTTTTATTATTTTTGTAATTTTTGTAATTTTTATAATTTTTGTAATTTTTATTATTTTTGTAATTTTTGTAATTTTTGTAATTTTTGTAATTTTTGTAATTTTTGTAATTTTTGTAATTTTTGTAATTTTTGTCATTTTTGTAATTTTTGTAATTTTTGTAATTTTTGTAATTTTTGTAATTTTTGTAATTTTTGTAATTTTTGTAATTTTTGTAATTTTTGTAATTTTTGTAATTTTTGTAATTTTTGTAATTTTTGTAATTTTTGTAATTTTTGTAATTTTTGTAATTTTTGTAATTTTTGTAATTTTTGTAATTTTTGTAATTTTTGTAATTTTTGTAATTTTTGTAATTTTTGTCATTTTTGTAATTTTTGTAATTTTTGTAATTTTTGTAATTTTTGTAATTTTTGTAATTTTTGTAATTTTTGTAATTTTTGTAATTTTTGTATTTTTTGTAATTTTTGTAATTTTTGTAATTTTTGTCATTTTTGTAATTTTTGTAATTTTTGTCATTTTTGTAATTTTTGTCATTTTTGTAATTTTTGTAATTTTTGTAATTTTTTGTCATTTTTGTAATTTTTTAATTTTTGTCATTTTTGTCATTTTGTTTGATTGAACTGGTTAATCGCCGCGATGAATTGTTTGATGTTATCATCGACTTTTTTCGGCGAAAATATTGTCATTTTTGTCATTTTTGTCATTTTTGTCATTTTTGTCATTTTTGTCATTTTTGTCATTTTTGTCATTTTTGTCAGTTTTGTCGTTTTTGTCATTTTTGTCATTTTTGTCATTTTTGTCATTTTTGTCATTTTTGTCATTTTTGTCATTTTTGTCATTTTTGTCATTTTTGTCATTTTTGTCATTTTTGTCATTTTTGTCATTTTTGTCATTTTTGTAGTATCTTAAAAATTGGTCATCGTGATTCGATTTTTTTAACTTCATGTACATAAAAGGTTAGAAATTTGAAAAGTTTCAGTTTCCGAAGTTTTCAGCCTTTTAAAACTCGTTTTTCACTGGAATTTCGATTATTTTAGTTTTTGTTTTCATCACACAAACAAAAGTTCATTTTGGTTCAAATTGGTTTTTTAATAGCAGTGACACGCCCATTGAGTAACATTTCCATAACCTCAAGCTGACACTTTTCATGAAGATAAACATCTTATTTAAGCGCGACGCATCGGAAGAAGTGAAATCAAATGTGCCACCAAGCTTCAACCTCCCATTGAGAAGTGCGGGTGAAAGGAGTGAAAGACCCGAAACCAAACCTGATCAACGACGAACGTCAACATCTCCCGGTTAAGATTGATTACCTTTTTCTGTGCTACTGCTGAGGTCCAAAAAGAAAGGGAAACAATCACACTCTGTGCATCTTCAGCGCGCCTCAGCTTTAAAATTGATGACTGACTACGCATCGCACCAAAACCTGCTCCACGATCCGTGACGGGTTTTACTCACTTACTTACTTACGAAAATGGTAAGGAAAAGTGACAAACCGACAAACCGAGTCACCTAGAAAAGTCTTTTTCTGGTTACCTTTTATCCGGATCAGCGGAGCTAAGCTAAGTCGAGCTCAGAGGGTCTAGGTGAGGTCATTGACACAGTTTTGTAGAATTTTTTTTGTGGTCTTCTTGTTCTGTGGTCTTCAATATACCGGTGTGAAAAACGTTGGATTTTTTTCTAGCCTCTATTACCTTCCTTAAAGCTGAACTTAAACGTTACTGTAAGCAGTAAGAAGAAGGTCTTAACAGGTTGTGTGCATCATTTCTCCTCAACAGAGTATTTGATCTTCTTATGTTTGACATTTCGAATGGCCATTAAAAAAAAGATTTTAAGGTTAAAAAAAACAAATAATAAACATTATGTTCGGTTCCGATCGAAAGTTCCCAATTAAAGATCGGACGACTCAATTTTTCGGGCGCTGAAGCCCTGTTCAAAATGTGCGTTTTAAGCTGACCGCAACAATAGATTTCACTCTCTCGAGTGTCACTGTCTCCATTCATGAGCATAAACAACCATCAAGTTCGGTCATGCTTATTCTGCGTTTGAGATTCAAATTTGCCGCGTGCCAGTATGGAAATTTCTGCAAACCACTTTTGCGCCACCTCCAGACATAAATCAGCAGGAAAAGGGTACTTGCTGCCACTTTTCGACCGAAGTCAATGGCTTTCTCTCGAAGTTTCACTGTCCAAGTCTTTCAAGTCTTTCAAGCTTAAGTATTCGGCTAAATGCCATCGATTAGTGATTCAAAGGTGCCATATCCCATCGATTAATCTGATTTACGGCCGATCGAGTTTCGCACTCGATTCGAATCAATTTGGGAAATTTCTTCGAAGCCGGTTCGGAATTTGGACTACGACAACGACCATGATCTTTGACGCCCGATAGCAAATGTGGTTTGTTGTATTTTTTTTCATGCTTTTCCTTTCGGATCGTTTCATGTCATGATAATGCCGTTTGAGTAATAAGGTCGAAGTCATAATTTTCAAAATGTTGCGTTTAAGCGTTTGGAGCGTTTATAATCCCTTAACAAACCAATGTTATGTTGCTTTCAAAATTTGTATGAAAGTCAAATCAAATCAAAGAAAGAAAATTATTTTCGCTAAACTTTGTGCCTTGAAAACCTATATTTATTTCTCAAAAAATAGACGCGTTGATAATAAATTTAAAGAGATTTTCAAGAAGAATTTCACATTCTAAGTATAATAATATAATATATAATAATATAATATAATAAGTATCGACAAATACCCCGTAAAACTATTTTCTGTATAAAGCTGACAAAATATAGGGGAGAGTGGGGTATCGTGGGCCACTTTTAATATCTCAGATGTGTGTTGAGATAAAAATCTCAAACCAACTGTTATCGTCGACGCTTTGCGTAAGCATATATTTATATACATATGTTGTTTACTGAAATACGCATCATATGCTTCTTTTATTTATCGAGTTAAAACAAGTAAAAAAATTACTTACATAATTTAAAAAACACCCGCTAGTTTCATCGATGGGAAACCTAAAGTGCATAACAAAAATATGCTCATACGCTTATGATCTTAGTTTTTTCATGATCTTTCACGTGGAAAAGGAAGTTTTGATGAAACATCAATAAGTCACACAAACGCAAACAATTTGCAAATCATAGCTTGTGGGGAATCGTGGGCCACACATCTTGAACCACCTATATATTTATGTATTTATACACATTCAGAACTTAAAATACGTTTTTTTCATCTGTAAAGTTTTCTTATGCCAAATGAAGAGTTATGAAAAATATTTTGTCCATCCTGTATAAGGAATTTAGCCAAAACGTTCGCGAGCCAGGTTTTGGAATCTATTCGATCATACACAGCTCTCTTTTTTATTTCATCATCTGAAATTGCTTCAAAATAACGAAATGAATTAGGAAATCCCAGTTTTGGGTCAACTCATAAACTTTGCATGTTGTTTGGTCAATTTGGATTTGGTGGCCCACAATTCCCCACCATTTTTCAAAATCCAAAAAATATTGTTTTTTTTCAAACAGTCAGAATTTGGGGAAAATAACTTATTGAAAATTTTAAAAAAATACCTCGTGATACCTTGAAAATGTTGAAATCCATACCATTTTTTAATTTAATTTTATCTTTTATAATAAAGAAGTTATGGAACAACGAAAAAAGTGGCCCATGATTCCCCACTCTCCCATACTGATTAGATTAAAATAGAAATTTCACAAAAAAATATGGAAGTACAATATGATTTCAAGGAAAAAGTATAAAATCAGAAATAATCAAATATTCAAAGAGAAATTTTAAAACCGCAAGTTTAAATCATTATGAAAAAGGTAATACCTATCAAAGACTACACACCAAAAAATTTGTAAAATTACACGAGCCAGAAACGCTTAAACACCTATTTTTTTTATGATTTAATTCAAAGAAGATGTAATTTTACATTACTAAGATCTAATTCTATTTCATCTCGCATCTAATTACCACATCGTGTTTAGTTTTATCGTGGACTTCCTGAAAAACGATCGTTTAACAAAGTTCTTACAATAAATCTGATCGCGTATGATTTGTTTTATTTTAATTTGGTGTTATAAAGTGCAAACCTCTCAATGGAACGAGATCATAAGGACAGAAAATATGATCCATGCCAAATTCAGCCACGAATCATGGCAAACTTGGATGAATGGAATTGTATCGAAAAACCAAACGTACCAATGAAAATTTGAATATGAATTATTCAAAGGATTCCATCAAATTGTGAAAAAGTGCTTTTATTTGGATTCCAAACATGTATCGTGAAAAGTGAATATCAAAGGCTAGCGGCAAATATTGCACAAAATATCAAAATTATACCTAATATGTCTGGTAGCGGCCGTGACGCGCAGATTTTCAAATTGTAAGAAAAGAAAAAGTTATTTATTTGAAGTGTTTCTTGTTAATAAACATAACAGTTTCAATTTCTATTTCGGTTGCCAGAATTATTGCAAACAAAAAATCAACATATCCTTCTATGGCAATCATTAACTTTTAATTCTAGAGTTTGTTTTGATTAGGTCGTATGAGCCACTGTACGAGTTTCGAGAAAATTGCTTTGGAAGTTTTGAAACACATTTTAATTTCTAGTTTTGAAACCAAAGTTCGGAATTGTCTGAAAAGTTGTCATCCAATATTACAATAGATTAAGAATATGCCTCCGTATTCGATACGGGCTTCAATTTTACTCTTAATAGTCAAAGTGTACTTACAACCTTTTGCCTGGATTGTTTGGCGCAAACGTCTTTTTGCAAAATGATGAATCCAATCTTGATAATTTGTTGCGTTTGTGAAATACTTTGATATTCCGTTGGAAGTTGTATGAAGTGAAGGTTCAAACAGTCGGAACCGTCAATATAACACGGAGGTGCCCGCTTGAAGGCTCCTTGCATCGGCTTGCGATGTACTGTCCATCGCAGAAATGTTTCTATTGGACTATGGACACTGCTCTACCACCTTTGACTCCGTTGCCTACCAAGTAAAGTGTATACTTAGTTCAACGCTGACGAATGTTCGGGATGTATCTGTTGGAGTTTGAAAAAAACTAAATGTCTCGCATATCAAAAATTTACACTTATTTTACTTACCCTGCACCAAATTGAAGTGAGCCGTTCTTCTTAAGATAACAAGAACACTCTCACAACCGATTTTCGTTAGATTTTATAGTGTATTTCACAAAATTTCAACAATTTTAAAGCATTTTCTACAAAAATGCAAAACGACCGAAAAACCAAATTGCCGAACTGTTGTTTTGTGTCCTTTTGCATGCACGATAATTCAGAGCAACACAAAAGGTCGTTAAAACCAAATTGCACTCAAAAATGAGAAAGTTATTTTACGTCTTAAATTCAAATCATGTTGCAGGAGTTATTAATAAATTAATTAAAACCAAACTTTTTTCCAACATAGAATGAATGTTTAACAATCGTTTGCAGTCAATAACTCATTCTTGTTTATAATGGTTCATACGACCTAATCAAAACAAACTCTAGAATTGATTACCACTAAACAAACCAATTTAAATTTCTAACAAACGAAGCCAAAAAACATCACACTCACAATCTCATAAATTTGAACCTTCGAAAGAATAAATCATTTAGTAATATTTTACACCGTTTGTAAATGTGTTTCTGTTTGACAAACATGAATTTAAATTCAGCCCTATTCACATTTTGTATTACATGGGCGAAAACTAAGATATATTACTTTCTTTGCTGGAAGCGTGTAGGGGCTAAAATGTAAACAAAGTTAAAAAAATAATAACCAAAACCAAGGCGGGCACCGATTGCAGCACAATTATCTGGATCTTTAACCGAACCCGATTCGATTCGATCGGCCAGTCCGTTGACGAATGTATTCTTCGACGATGCCAAATAGCAGGTAAGTTGCTTGTATTATCTTATACGCTGAATCAACTTAATTAATGATTGTTATTCCAAAGGTTGGATACGTTCCGGTGGAGCGGCATTATGGCCAAGTGGGCAATCGATGCACAAAACATATTTTTCTATATAGAAGACCGCGGTATCTTCCGGTCGATACAGTTCTCCCTTGACAATCTGGCGTTGACCATCCTGAAACATCCTTCGATTTTATGCCATTCACCAGCATAACAATTGCAGCCGCTGCCTGGGTCAGGATATTTTCGTATTGACGTATTCGTACATGACGGGAAGAACAGCATCTATGGGTTTGTTTGAATTAAGGGACGTCAGATTGCGTTGATATTTCTGGTAAGTTATTTTTGTGGTTTCACGACTTCGTTCTTTAAATTTTTTATTTAAAAAGTTTCGTTGTCTGCGCAGACAAGAGGATGAAGCTGAAGACCTCGTCGAACGGTGCTTTTCGTCGTTGAGTCTGGCGGTCCATTATGAAAACCTCAATGTTTACATTTCCTGAACTGTTGGTATACGGTAATGGAAATGATTCGACCTGCACAACATCGTTATCAATCCGATAAAGCTGAAACGAAAATTACGATGCAAAGGCTGCAATACTTCGGAGGCCACCGTTTCTATTCCGGATATACAAAGTATTTCTCGAAGGTCCGAAAATTGGTTGGTTGACCATTACGATGCTTCACCAGGAAAAGGATGGGTCGACACTATTTTTCATGATTAAAATTACAGGTAAGGTAAGGTACAATACTCAAGCTATGATGTTAGAATCGAAACGAAATTAGCAAGAATGAGTTATTCAAATAATTTGATAACTGAGGCCTTAAGAATCAGAGGGGTGCAGAGTTAGAGTCAAAAGTTGAGTAAATCATTCGATTCGCCATATTTTAATTTACATCTGGTGCAAAACTCAGTTATTTTTGAAAAAAAATTTGCACTTTTGTTTGAACTAAAACTGCTCGAATAAAAAATATAAATGAGAAATCGAGCACCTTGACAACTTTGAAGAACTTTTTCTTCATTTTGATTTCTTTTTTTTCGTTTTTGATAGGAGTTTAACTCATCTAGGTCATTCTTCCTTTGCTTTTTTTCTTTATTTGATACTGATATTTTGATATTTTTTGGGTCGAAAGATTTTTTTGCGCACATAGAAAATTAAAATTTACACAAGTAAAAAAAAAAGATATTCAATTTATGTTATAAAATTATATTATTTATTCCAATACACGTGAAACAGTTAGGTAAAATTTCAATATGATGTTCAAAAATAAACTAGATTATTACGTTATCATGTAGTTTTTTTTTTTTAAGAAATATCCGTACCCAAACTTATACAAGTTTGTTCAATGTCTTGAATGCTGCCCACAAGTCCGCCATAACATATGTAGCTCAATTGAATATTTTCTCAGCAGCCTGTTACAGAATTCATATTTCACTTCGATTCCAGTATTAAAATGAAATATATGCTTCTAAAAATTGTTTCTCCGAATGCTCTTATCACAAAATATGTACGACGCTGAATCAAAACAATGGAAAGATTCCTTTTAATTCAACCATGGTATAAGAGAGGTTCAGATACCGGTGTTTCGACAGCAACTTACTACTTCGATCGAAAACACTCGCTGAAAGAGATAGTAAGTTGCTATCGAAATTCCGGTTTCTGAACTTTTCAAATACCGTGGTTGAATTGAAAGGAAATTTTCCATTGCTTCGATTCAGAAGAGTTATTCACATATTAGAACGTACGACGCAATATTACATCATCAATAATCTAAATTTATGTCAAAAAAGATGCTACGCTTTTGTGCGTCCAAGTTGACATAAATTTACATCATCGATGATGTAATATTATGTCGAATGTGTTATTTAATTAAATCTTTACATTTTATGGCTTCAAGCGTTTCTGTCTTTTCAAGTGTAATTTTATGTAAAAAGTGATGCTTTTGTTTTGTGCATCCTATTTGACATAAATTTACACCAAAAAATTAATAGTGTGTAGACTAAGAAGATTAAAAAAATATATCTACTTTCCATATCTAGATTTTAAAATTGATGCCGCAATGTACAGTGATCCAGAAAAGAATTTGATCGTAATAAAAGAGATTTTATAACAGATAGACACATATGCTCATCAAGTGATGCCCTTTAATAATCATAAATCAATTATAAGGGCGTGTTGTTTTTGCTTTATTTACATATAAAAAAAATTCAGAGAAAACAGAATTTGGCTATATTTAATAAAATAAAAATTATTTAAATAACTAGTGCCAAATAGATGACAATTTGACTTTTTTTTTATTTTAAAATTAAAATAAATAAATAAATAGAGCAAAATTGTCTTCTACAATGTTCTATATGGCGATTCGTGAGCGAATTATCATTTTATGAATGTTGAAATGTTTGTGTATTGAAAAAATAGTATTCTGGCTGTTACTTTTGTGAATGAATTCATACAAGAAATATGTTACCTAAACATTTGTATGAAATTAAATTGCGAATTTTTTTTCTCAAAAAACATTTTTACTTTTCATACTGTCATAGAGTGAGTGCTCCTACTTTGGACCTAGAGCCTACTTTAGTTCTTAATTGCCAAAAATTGTAAATTCTGTTAGCATAGGATAAAGATACATCTATGCACAGAATGAACTCTCATTCTTCCCGAATCCAACCATACCACTTTTTGCCATAAAATGTCATTCTAATAAAATTTTCAACGTTTTTAAAAATGTTCATCCTCATCAGTGATAGATCAGACAGCTTGATTAGTAGGGCGCGTTTTCAGAAGTTTGAGTCAAAAAGGAAAAATCTCGTTTTTTACTAATCAAGCCAAAGTTTAAAAGGCAAATACTTTCATTGGAAAGAATATGAACCATACTACTTATTTTGGCTAAAAAAAAGAAAATTGATGGAAAACCCGGAATTTTTGAAAAGGGTCCCAAAATAGGAGAATTTCGACTTTGATGTTCCATTTTTAGACCTGACATCACCTAAACTTTGTGTAAATACCAACAAATCAACAAGTGTGCTAATTTTTAATTAGGGCATGATTCAGAACCAAAATTTGTTTGCCAGCTTTACGCAAATAAACTGCAAGTAAGTGTACTTATAAAAGTTTCAACTATTATTATGCTGATAAAACTGACGCGGAGAGAAAGTGTTTGAGATACTCATAAAAAAATCTATGTGTTTAAAATGGTATAAAGCTGCAATACTATTTTATGATATTATTTGATTGAAGATTACATTCTTAATGAATTTGTTTATTAATTTACGAAAAATCAAACTTTTTATGGGAATTTTTTTAGGTCCAATGAAATGAAAGGAACCAGTTTATTACGAAAATAAGAACAGTAGGTTCAAAGTTGGAAATTTTGGTCATCCATATCTTTTCTAATCTTTCAATTACGGTGAAACTTAAGTTGGAAATTCTCATTGAAAAAAGCAGATAATATTTTTTACTATGAATGAATTTCCTTAAAGATATAAATCTCTGGTCCGTTTATGAGAAAAAACATGATTATTTAAAACCACCGCCTAGAGAGACCAAAGTAGGAAACTAACCCTATCTCGGATTGGTGCAAACCAAAAAAATTATTTTATTATTAAATTATTTAGCCAAAAAATAAAATATTTGATTTTGAAATTATGGGATATAGGCTAGTTTTTAAACTCCAGATAAAAATAGCCTTCGAAAGAGAAAATCCCCATTTCTTGTGCAAAAGTCGAATTTTCATCGTTTTGTTATAGCCAGAGACCATTGCGAAGCTTGAATGAGCGATTATAAACATTTAGTTTATTTCTAAAAAATAAGTTTGAAATTACTGAACATTTTTACGTCATTTTTAATTTTTTTTATTTCAACAAAATTTACTGGAAATAGAAAAAATTTGCAAGGTTGCGAAATTTATTCCGGACGTATCCGGACCGAAAAAATCTGGGAAATGTTATCGAAAACCTGGAAAAATCCGAACATTTGATTTCAAAATGTTTAACCCAAAATCCGGGCAATATACGGGCGAGTTTGGTCAAAACCGCGGATTTTTAATTGATTGTGTTTCTAGATGTTTTGCAATATTCAAAAATATAGTTAAGTTATTTTACTAGATTGCCTGTAGATGGTTCCAAATGAAAAAAAAGTCCCGAAAAAGAGCTCTTTTTTTAAATACTGATAACTTATGTTAAATTTTGTTCACAAGAATATTAAAAATTGTAACGAATAAAACTATCATTTGATGTATAAATAAGTGAGGGTTTGAAGAAAAGTTTTGGTAGCTATCCCGGATTTTACGGTAGAAAAAATGTCTTCGAAAAGACACCCAATCGTTGTTTTTCGTTTACCAATGAACCGATTTACAAAACTCAAATGTTTGGTTTTATATCGTTCTCTTGATTTTAATTTCCATTGAACTTACTTGGTTCCTCAAAAATCACAATTTTTATGTACCTTAGAATGAAACTAAAAACTTTTTTAACATATTTCAAGCTTCCACTTGGGTTGATTTTTCATAAAATTTCAACTGAAAATTGTCACTTTGCAGATACCTACAGCTACAAACAGGTCCGTACGAAGGACCCGTCCAGAGGGGGGAGGGTTTCAAAATTCAAATTCAGCTTTAAAAATAACAGTACCAGAAATGCACAATAAATAAGGAATTTTATTTCTAAATCCATTTTCCTACTTATGACCATCACACAAACTCGGATAAATAATCAATTCTACTGTTATGATTCAAAAAAAAAATCAGAATCCAGTGCTTTTTCGGTAATTTATTAATAACTTATTCCAAACTAGCTGACCCGTTAAACTTCGTTTGATCTTCTACTAAATAAATCGTTGAAAAATGTATAACTTCATTTATTTGTTCTTAACATCATCGTGCCCATGAATCAGTTTTCATGAAAATCGTTTTTATAATTGTTCGAGTTGTTTCCCATTTCAAGTTGATTTTGCCCGCTTTCCAAAAAGATATGATACAATCCATCTCCGACCCGAAAAATTTTCAAAACACCTAAAAATGAATTCGAATTCAAATTTCAAATAAAAGCAGAATATTAGGAACTTTTGAACCTAAAAATAAAAAAAAAAATTCAAAACACATAATTGCGCATTGAATTTTATTTAATAAAATGAATTTAGTCCTGTTTCAAGAGTGCCAGTGATCAAAGTCAAAGATAAAACCAGATTCAAATTCTATCATCGAAATATAAAGGTTTAAATAGTACATTTTTGATGTTCACAAAAATAACTTTATTAACTTAAAATACAACCTGTTCAATTCATCATTGAAAGCTTAGACTGAAAATTTTGAAATTTAGTTTCTTGATTAATCCATACGAAAGTGATAAATAAAAATAAAAATAAAATGTTTAGTTGATAATATTAAAATCACAAAGCATTCAGCTCTTATGTTGCTACTTCGAATCATTTTTTGTACTTTGCATAGAAATTCAAAACAATAAAAGTGATACAATAAAAGAGATTTGAAATAATAAGAAAAATCGTTTTTTTATTTTTCAAACGGCGTTTTATGATTGAAAGTTTAAAATTTGAAGCTTACTTCAAGTTTATTAGTTAAAAATGTTAAATTTGGAATATTTGTCGCTTTCAATTAAAGGATTGGACCAAGCATTTTTAAGACTACCAAATTGATAACTTTCAGAAAAAAAGTAAATTTACAGTTTATCATGTTTTTAAGGTTTTCCTAGCTGTACTTTTAGACAACAGCTTGTTATATTATATTCATTAAAATGAATTGTTTAATCAACATTATTTGAAACACTTTGCGCAGAAAGTAAGTTACAAAGTGCGCGATCAGGATGTATCCGATTTCAACGTAAAAAACTCCGCAAATTTTCAGCCGATTTCTAAAAATAAACAAGTTTTTTCCGGATATTAAATGCCATTTATGCCAAACCAGATTGAGAAAACTAGATACATCGATTTAATGACCACCCTCAATTGATAAGCAAAAGGCAACTCTTTCACGGGCATTCTCCATACCATTAGCCAGTTTTTGGTGTTTTTGGTGTGCTGGCGTAAATTTTATTTTGAAATATATTCACAGAAAAAAAAACGTTGTACTGTTAAATTCTGAGAACGAGGAGGACAGTTAAAATCATCATTTTTGAGACAATAATATTAACTGTAAGCACCCACAGTTTTCACAACTGAACGATCGTTTTCGATGTAAAGCACTAAAATTTCAGTGCGTTTTTTGGTCTGTATTGAATCATAGTCTAAATGGCACTAAATGTTTTGAAATTGCGTTTTTATGGCGAAATCGACTGAAAAAAGCGGAATTATTTGACTTTCAAATCGGATTGACATGAACAAATTTGAAATTCATCAAAGTGGAAACATAATTTTTGAAATTGGTTATTTGTCGGTTATTTATTTTAAAAATATCAACTTATCATATTTCATTGAGTACTCAAAGTGTTGTTAGATTATAAATTGTGATATTACATAATCTGAAGAATTTTATCGATTTTCGAAACATATTTTTTGAGAAATAAAGATTTATTTTGTTTTTCAAATTTTTCTGCATATTCTACCCTGATATTTCATACAAACTTTGAAGTAATGTAATAGAAAAACCATCAGATCTTTTCAAATCAAGGATATTTTTACAACATTTTAATGCGTTTTTAGAATTAAAAAAAAAAATGTTTGAAAAACGTTTATAAGAAATTAAATGAAAAAAATATGCTCAAATTTCAAATCAAATCTGATTTTTAAAATTAGGCCCGCTAGCTGAAAATGTTGGCCACCCATGATTTAAAAGAACAAGTAGGGAAAAAAGAATATGACGAGCACCTTAAGCCCACGAGTGTTTTAAAAAAGAGAAGTGAAGTAAAAAGTTGAGAATAACACGATTGATGACAAAACTGTGCTAAAAGTCAATAAAAATGCGATGAGAAACAAAAAGACCTGGTCAAACTGCTGAAAATTGAATTCAGTAAACAATATCAAACCTGATGGTTTTCCGACGTACGGGGTAAGATGATCACTAAGTTGGTGTTCTTCGTTATATAAGTATTTCATTTGCTCAAAAGTAGTCATTTTAGCTTTAAAGGCTTCTTGTATTAGTTGGGATTACTAGCGATTATAAAAAACAGTGATTGCAAAACAAAAAGGTGCGATTGTTGCATCTTCTTGACAGAGCTTTTTTGAAGTTCATTCGAATTTTTTTAACTTCATCGAATCTTAATGTATTTCACAAAAAAACATGTATTTACCAAATGACCAAGTGTTTTATACGGTTGTAGAAAGGAAAATCAACTGTAAATAAGGATGTGTTATGAAGAAAGACTTAAAACACACAGTTTTGTAAAAATTGAAAGTGCCCATCTTGCCACGTGTGGCCATCATGCCCTTATTTCCCTAACACAAAAAAAATGAAGCTGAAATTGGCATTTTGAATAATATTTCATTTTTCATAAAATTGGTAATGACATAAACGATATATTTATTACAATCAAAGTGATAAGTAATAAAGTGAAGGATTTTGGGTTTTAGGTATTTTTGATAACCCTGTTGAGTATCGTGAGTAGTAAATACCTGTCACATGATTACCAGCTTATTGATGTATAAAATTAGTATTTGATGAAACAAATTTGAAGTTTAAACGATTGGTTTCAAATTCTGAATATGTTTAGTTGCACTTGTTAAAGAAAGTTCATTCTACAGACTAGATGTTAAGTATCAAGATTTGAGTTGCAATACAAAAAGTTTGTGGATCGTAATTTGCAATTTATATTCAAAAATCAGCTTCAATTTGTGAACGTCATATAGTGTCATCAATTGGAATGTCTCAGGCCTAGAGTGATATCGGACTAAATTTCGCCGGAGTCGAGCCAATTTTCTGACATGTTTGTTAACACTTATTCATAAATACCTTTTGAATCCACTTCCTGAAAATTTTGTTTGGATAAAATCTCCAAGGTGGTAGGGGGGAGGAGGAGGTTGAACCAATAAATCTTCTGCCGTTCACAGGCCTTGCCCACAGATTCATTTAAATCTGATCGTATAATTGATATACATTTTGTGAAATTTTCCGAAAATTTGTAGCGACCTTTTTTTAAATTTACTGGAAGCTGTCATATTAGACTAAGTCGATTTGAGGTCAATTTTAAAGATCACAAACCCTGGGGTCTTTAAAGCTGTGTTTTGGTTCTCAGCTCATCCATGATCTGCACATTTTGCACAGGTTGAAAATTACGAAATAAAAACCCGCTTGAAGTGATCAACTGATAAAAAAGTTTTTGGCACAAATAATAATACCTATCAAATCATTCCTTTGATTTTTGGTACCTTCATTTTAAGTTCTCTACTTTTCTAATTTTAATGATTAATGGCATTTCGGTGAAGTATACATTCTAACAGGAAGAATTTCAAATGAAAGTAATGAAAATTATAGACGGATAGATTAGATTAGGAAGCATGAAAGGTGTTGAAAATGAGCCAAGAGCGTGATTTGAGAAAACTTCTTGCCGCACAAGACCATTTGTCCCACATCGTATTACTGTCTAGAAGAAGCAAAGTCGATAGGCTGACTTTGCATTGATCTATACAATGATACATGGATGGATCGAAGCACGTGTTTTTCGTACCCCGATCGGACAAAAGGAAATGTACGGCCGGCTCAAGTGAAGTTTTCTATTGTGAGTACTGGTTCGATCGATGTGTAAACCTTTTTCGGGTTTCGTTGTTTGCACGGCGACGCTACTACTTTATTGTTTCGCGCACTTTGAGTAACCGTCAACGTCCCTACTTTTAAGATATGCACATCAATTAGTGAACTGCATTTTTATTTCCCCATATTTCCCCCCCCCCCCCTTTCTCTACTTTTATAAACGACTCATAGATTTTGAATTGAAAGTACACAGCAAAAATTTGTTCCTGCAAAATTACGCATATGTCCTGTAGCAAAAAGAAGCAGGACATTTACCGCAATTTTACAGGTCGAAAACATGATTACGTGACATTTAATTTTTAGTGTACAAATTTTTTACAGGACATTTGCTGTAATAATAAATGAACCATTAACTTTCAAGAAAAACAGTTTAAAATTACAGGTTATGTTAATTACAGGTGATTTATTCTAAAGGTTGAAGTTTTCAGTGACACGTAATAGTCAAAATTTTTTCTGTGTATTTCATGTTATCTTGGTATGCAAGATAGGGTGGTTGCCAAATGGGTCATGCCAAACTTTGCAAACCGATCATATTCATATTGTAGATTGCCAAAAAAACTGACCTGTTCAGAATATTAGCTCAATCGGACTTGATTCAGGAGTGCCTCAAAAAGCTAAAAAATCACCAAAGGGGGGGCCAAGGAAATCGAAAAAAAAACTTAATTTTAAATTTTGATGCCAAATGGCTTCAAAATGCATAGAACGTCGAAATTTGGAGTTACCTTGAAAAAGTTTTTTTTTTTGGTAAAAACCGACTTGAGAATTTTAAAAATCAATTATGGGAGGACCCAAAGGGAATCCGGAGAATCGAAATTTGACTTATAAATGCATGAAACTTCGAGATCTGGTGTTATCTCCATACAATTTTTTTTATAAAAAATCGATTTTCTGGAACCTGGTCGATTTACCGAAAAACGGCCGCTCTTCTGCTAAACCGTAAATTTCACAGTTTATTTACAGTTTTGATTTGCTTTCGCTGGTTTATGTGGCTTAATCCCCAGTAGAAGATTTCGGACTTTGATTTTTTTTTTGTATTAATATAATAATTTTTGTTTTCGTTATCAAAAACATTTTCATTTAGCAATTCAAATGCCATTGCAAGCCATTGAAAAAGATTTCTAATATGGTTTGCCAAAAGTACTGATTTTTATTTTTTTTTCTTCTTAATTTTGTTGTTCAGTGTATTCTCTGAATGACTCCACAAATCCAAACATCTCTCACTCAGAAAAGCTCCTTAAAATACAATTTCTTCTCTCTGGACTTACACTTTGCTCTACCTCTCACGATTGCTTGCATTCCTCGCTCCCAAACAGCAGCAGCAGCAACAGGTGATGGTGGAGCAAGGTCCGAAGAAATGATAAACCAAAAAAAAAACAGGAAAAAAACTTCCAACATGATCTTGGTTCAACTTCCACAGTTGGAGGTTTTCGCCCCGTTGCGTCAAGGTCCGCGGTTTAGTTATCCGCCAGTCGCGACCAAAGACGCACGCGTTTCGCGCCAATCTTTCGGACTTCTTTCTCGATTTTTTGTTACGGTTTGTTGAACGAATTTTCGTTTAGCGGTGTTGTGAGCTGTTGTGTTGTAGTGCTAATTGCAGGTAGTTTGAGTTAATTGTATGAAATTCCGATGGGTGGGTGTCATGAAAGAGGAAGGGGGGGGGGGGGTCAACGAGGTGTCGAGGTGCGGTTGGGCGGGTTGTTGAAGAAACTTTCTTCTTTATGCAGCGGGAAGCGAAAACTGGGAAGGAGAGACATCAACGCTTCAAAGCGACGAACCTGTATGGAGGAAACTGATTCAATTGTAAACATTCAGGGGAACCCTGGGATGGCTGACTTAGTGTAATTAGATGCGGTTCTTGATCTGTTTCGGTAAAGAGTTTGGTGAAATTGTTGTCGTCTGGGATGTTTTTATCTCTGACTGCCAGAAGGAACTCGCCCGGCGGAAGCTCTAAGTGAATTGAACGGCTGTTGAACGGTGGATTGTCTACGGTTGATAAGCGTGGGATTTTATCCGCTCGGCGAATGAATGAGATTGGTGATGGTTGATTTGGATTCAGTGGCTTGCGCAGCGAGCAGAAGAAACTCATCTTTCGAAGAAACGGTTGTGTGGCGAAAACTGTGCCAATGTTCATCAAAACCATTTCAAATCCGGAGAAGAAAAATAAAACACCAAGACCAAAAACAAAACAAAAAGATGCTCCAAAGAGAACAGAGAAAAAAAACCGAAGATGATGCCAGCCTCGCGCCAATGATGATAAATTTTATGGAAAAAGTCAGAGGCAAAAATGTGTCAATTGGGTGGAGCTGTCGGGGTGAAATTGTTGTTGAGTGTGGGCTGTGAATCGGATTCGGCCAGCTGACGCATTAGGCGATTTTTGTTGCTCTCCTATACGATAAATTTCATTGTTTTTTCTCCTTCAATCTCTGACTCTGGTGTTTGTAATTCGATGAGTTTTCCTCATTTCAAAAGGTGATCAATAAGCGTGTGCCGCTGCTTTAATGGGGAGCCAGCAGCAGCCAAAAAAAAAAAAATCATGAATTTCACTGAAACGTTCAATTTTGGGCGGCTTTTGATATGCGCATGTATGATTTGGGGCCCCCGTATCCTCAATTCGAAACCATATTGTTTTGTTTCGAAAATCGTTGGAAATTATCGCAATCAACATCTAATTAGATCGGATTTTTGGTTTCTACGGTTTTGGTAAGGTATCATTTTGAACAAGAAGTTTTATAAATATGGACGTCAGTGAGTTGTTTAATATTTCTTTTAAAAATTTTGATTGGATTATATTTTAACGAATATTTAAAATTTTATTCAGAATATGTTTGACTAGCTTCATATTGATTCAAGTTTCTCATGGAGTGAAGATTTTCGATATTGAATGAACTAGAGTTAATGTTCTAAAGTTCTTAGAACTTGGCTTAGAAAATATTATTGAACTTTCATATAACTAATGTTTCAAACAACCAAAGAACGCCTCAGATCCCCTTTTTGAAAATGGCGACATATCCTTATATAATTATAAACATAATATTTGATGCGTTTTTTTTTTAATACTGACTTCTACATCAGGAAAACTCTTCAAATTAAAATAAGAATGAATAAAGTTGAGAAAGTCTTATCATACTCCAACAAACCATTGGAAGCCCGGTTAACAAATTGTTTTTTTTTTATTTTAATTTATACTAGACCTTTTTTGACAGTTCAGCAAACAAAAAACCAAGTGTGAAAATCAGTTTCATACAAAAGCATTATACTATTTTTTTTTGCAATCCTTTGAAAATTACAATTTCAACATAAAATTTAAATGTAACATGACTCTTAATATTTATTTCGAAATGCAGAAAATGTATTCGAATTCATCATCCGGATAGAAACATTTGTTCCATTCTTTGAGTTTTTATTCTAATTAATGAAGATTTTTAACTATAAAATTTTCAATTCCAACGTTTGGTTTTTTTTTTTAAATCTTTTTTATAACACGTCAGAAATTTTCCCGCACGTAAACGGGTCAGACAATTTTGAGTGATTTTGGCGTTGGGCGTTGGATCTCGAAAGTTTGAGAGACAGGCGAGGTCCGAGCAAATCTGAAAATAAATCAAGCATCAATCCAAACAAGTTTTGAGGAAAGTGAATTGATAAATGGCACATCAGCAGCATTCAAATCGTGTTATTAAAAAAAATATGTATATTTTGAGGATACTTTCTCTGAAAATTTCATTTCAGGATGCAGAATTCAAAACTTGACAGAATAAACTTTTTGTGGAATAACCTGGGCAACATTCTAGGGCCGGGACGGACTTTTTTGTAATTTTTTTAAAAATAATATCCGGGCAAGTTTTATTAAATCCTAGCGATCTATATTGGTTAAAACAAACTAAAATGACACCTAACATTTTCAGATTCTAGGAATTTTTTTTCATTGTAGATTCAAGGAAGAGATAATAGGAATTTAATTTTCATACGTTTTCGTTTGATTTAACAACTTTCGAAAAATGCTTGTAAAACCTGGGGTTCTGTTGTCCAGAAATTATTACATTTACTAGCATCAAGGCCGTGCGAACGGGTGGGGGGGGGGGGGTTTAGGGGTTTAACCCCCCCCCCCCCCATGGAGATTTTTTCCAAGTAAAATTTTCATTACAAGAAATTAATTTAGCGGGAAATCACTTGATCTTAAAAGGTGTTAAAAAACAAGTGTTAACAAACATGTCAGGAATTCGGCTCGCATCCTGCGGAATTTCGTTTCACTCTCTTAGTCTAAGCATTTCATTTCACGGCTCTTTATGAGGTTCACGAAATGAAACCAATCAATTATAGATATCAATTTGTAATTCAGTTAATACATTTAGTATTGAAACTCAAATTTTGACACGTTAAACCCCTAACTCGTGTTTAAATGGATTTTTACTAAGAAGTGTAATTAAACAAGTTCAAAATTTGAAACCAACCATTTGCACTTAAAAATTCATTCATAGCATACCAATTTATACATCACAAGTTGGTAGCCATGTGAAAGGTATTAAACTTACGATAATCAACCGATTTAGCTAAATAAATACAAAATCCTAGTATCGACGACTGTATAACTAACTTTTTTGATTGTAAAAAAGAATAAATGTCATTCCACATTTTTGCTGATATGAAATATTTCTCAAGAAACCAATTTCAGAATCAATTGTTTGTTGTGTTTCTAATTCTTTTGAATCCTTAACTCCATATCCAAAAAGTTTTTGACAAATTACTCAAAGCCTGAAGTTTCACATTTTTTCCTAGTGCAAAGAATTAAAGAGATGATTTTGAATAATTCTGGTGCCCTTAAACCAGTATAAGGTTTTTGTCTAAGAGCTTTATTCTTTAAATCACTTTTGAAAATAGGTGAAAATTATTTTTTCTTGATTTTTTTTGACAAAATTTCAAAACATAACAAAAATTGAAAAAGCTTTCAAATCAATTATCCATTTTCCCCTAGATCGCATCTAATTTTGGTTTCGGCGATAAAGTTATGTCAGTATTCTACTTGTTCACTTCAATTCATTTAAATAAAATTTAACTTCAGATATTTTTAAGCAAAATAAATATAGGTTAGAAAAAATTGATTAAATTTAATAACATCTTTTCTATTTTAAATTTCTTCACTAGAGTCCGATTTGCTTGTAATGATTTATTTCAATTTTATTAAAACTGTAGAGTTTAACTTGTTTAAATCATGCATCATCAACCGAATTTTAAAGTTTTTATTATTTCAAATTTTAACATGAATTTACCGATTTTTCTAGTCAAACATTTTTAGTTTCTTTTGAAATAGTTTTAATGAGTTTCTCATTGTTTTTCAATACTGAATTTTTGTGTTTGAAAACAAAATAAGCCTAATAATCTTGTTTTTTAAAAAGAAAAACATAGTTTCTACCTTTTGTCCTTTTTTCATTTGACGGCTACAAAATATTCAGAGCTTGAAATTTCAAACTTTTAAACTTGCGTTTGAAAATTTATAAAGATTTTACTTGTTTTAATTACTTTGAATAATCTTTTTTAATCGTTAATGATTTTTAAAAAGAATTGAATTTATTCGAATTACCTACTTTAAAGTTAAATTTTAATGTCCAACATTTATTAAACAAGTAATAGTTTTGAGCTTTTAATATTTACGACAAAACTTAATATTTTTTAGTTTTTATTTTAAAACAATTCTTATTGATCATTCAAGAAATCAACCCTTTCCTAAACTATACTGTTGCAATAGAAGCTTTCAAGGATGAGCTGAACATGATGTTTTATAAATATATGAAGTAATAATTGTGAACTTCAGAAATGAACTATTTCAGTCTTTTAGGTTGATAACTAGACGAAACAAAAAATAATGTTATCTTATCAAGTAAGTATGTGTTTCGAATAAATTTTTTCAAGTTCAAAATGGATTTTTTTCTTAATCAAGATTTCACAATTCAAATTGTGTATTAATATATATTCAATTATAAAATATTACAGCGGATTTTTTCAATCAAGTCTTCATTTGAAAATGCAAAAAAAAAGAATGTTAATTTCGACGATTAATAAACAACAATTATTATAGTTTTGCTGAACAATTTCAAATCATGATTATTCTTTCATCTGGTCTGAAATATATCTTAGAATTCTGATTTAGTTTCTTTATAAATCTGGGTTAAAATTGATGAATTTTATTTCTATTCTTCTTATGTCCGAAGCTTTAAACTCTGGTTTAATTTAAAATTTTCAATCGCATTCGTTTTCTGTGTTTTCTGAAATATTGATGTTAGATTGCTTAGTATTTATTTTTAAACAAATATCTAGCTCAAAATAAGGAACATCATTTTAAATAATTTATAGATGTTTTGCCGGAAAGATCAATGATTCAAAACTTTAAGAATCTTGATTTTGAATTTTAAATTTTGTAACCCACCCCCCCCCCCCCCCCCCATGAGCTGGTCCTTCGCACGGGCCTGACTAGCATCATATATGGCAAATTTATTAAAACAAGTAAAATAACGCTTCCCAAAAAAGTTAATGTAAGTCACCTTCTAAAAAACTTATAAAATAGTGAAACATTCTCCTACTCCCAAAGGACTTAAGGATGAATCAATCCTTGGGGCTTACATTCCCGAAATATAAAATACCACAACTGCGAATTATATTGGTTTTTTAATGGCTATTTATTCCAGGCGATTTCTTGAGGAGAACCAGTCATGACCCCAAAGTATTTTGGAGGTTATTGATGGAAGATTTTTGAAGATTATTTATGAAACTATTACACAAACACACATTTAAAGTAAATCTGGAAGATTGGGTTTAACACAAAATCAGGGAAAAGTCCGGTCCGGTCTGGTTGCCCTTATTTCAGTGAAAAAAACCCGGATTTTTCCCGAATTTGTTTCCCTTTATGAGCCAAATGTAACAAAAAAAAAACAATTTGTGTTTTACATTTCATTTATTAATAACGAAATATTAACAGCAAGTTTAATAAAAATAATCATGAAAGATTTTTTGGAATCCTTCAACATAATTTAGAATCTGTTGATAAATGTTGATGAAAAAAAATTTTTTTTGACTTTTTTTTAACAATTTATGTCAAGAAAATCCTTAGTTTTGGCTAAATTTGCTCGAATATTTCCCGGATTTGGATCGACAATTTTGATATCAAATGTCTGGATTCTATCAGGATTTTAGATAAAACAGCCCGGATACGTACTGAACAAAATCTGGCAACCTTAATTTAAAGTATCTCAATGAAAAGCAATGTTTCCTCGAAAAGATTAATTCAATAAACACTTAATGTATTTCCATTGGGGAATGGGTAGAACCTCCCATCTATGCTTAAAACCTCCTTCCTAGTGAAAGAGAACTATGCATGCCGTGACCAAGATTTGATCCCATGAGTTTGGCTTAGAAAACTTGTACTCTATCCACTGTGTAATGATCGTCTGTCTAATTGGAATGGTTGGAAAAATCGTTTTCAATATAAATGAAAAAAATTATCTATATAAACACATTTGTTTGCAATTTAATGAATGCATAAAGTCAGCATAATTGATAATATAATCAAACACAACTCAGATAAATTTTTAACTTAAATTCAATTTAACAAAGAACTATTTTTCACAACCGAATAAATTGCATATGACTTCAATGGCTAAAAATAAGTTGTTTAATTGTTAAATTTTGAGTTTGTTGTTATTGAAAACAGCAGTTTAAGGCTTAGCAGTGATTGACCAGAATTAAGAAAAAAACCCTTTATAAACAACACCAAAACAAACTCTTAGATTTCTGTGAGACTCACGATAAGAACACACAATGCATATTTTTTTAATTTTTTTTTTTTGTAAATCTCATGTGAGAAAACAGCTAGGGTGATTTACAATCGTTGCTTAGCTAAGCACACAATTTTTGTTTTTTATGCTGTATTTATGTTATTTTTATTAAATTGTATTCATAAAGGATTGGTCAACAAGATCGAAAAAGTGACATAAAAATTTTAAAAATCGTTAAAAACAGCTTATCTGTGCACAATACATTCACAGGCAAATTTTATGTAGTACCCTATATTGTTCGATTTTTATTCCGTGGTTGCACATTTTAAAAGCCCTCTAAGGCTCAGCCAGCATGTAGTCCAAGAAGCTGATATTAGGTACGGAAGCTTATTATGAGAACTTCTAGTTCAAATGCAATTCAAACTGGAGTAGGCTCCTTTTGAAGGGGATCGTTCATATAAACCGTCCAATGCTTACTTACTTACTTACTTAATGATCCCGCGCCGATCCTCCGGTGCATAGGGCCGTGGTAAAAGACCTCCACTGTTGACGATCCGGAGCCAGCGTCTTCACCTGGTCCCAGTCAAGATTCTCGTCGACAGTTCGGATTTCAGCGGCTAGGCTTCGCCGCCACGAGTTTCTGGGTCTGCCTCTTCTTCGATGACCTTCTGGATTCCAGTCTAGCGCCTCTCTGCAAATCTCGTTTTCATCTTTTCGCAGCGTGTGCCCAATCCATCTCCACTTACGTTCCCGAATCTCGATTTCTAGCACCCTTTGATGACACCGGCGATGTAGTTCCTCATTCGAGATCCAGTTGCCAGGCCACCAAGCGCGGATGATATTCCGCAGGCAGCGGTTTACAAATACTTGCAGTTTTCGCGTCGTCACCGCATATGTGCACCAAGTTTCGCACCCGTACAGCAATACGGATTTGACGTTTGAGTTGAAGATTCGGATTTTCGTTCGTAGAGAGATCTGGCGTGACCGCCAGATGTTTCGGAGACTCGCAAACGCAAATCGGGCCTTTCTTATCCGGGTTTCGATGTCTTTTCTGGTACCACCATCAGGCGTTATCTGGCTACCAAGATACTGGAAGCACTCCACTTTCTCAACTTGTTGCCCAGCTACCATGAAACTGGAGGGATTTCCTGTGTTGATCTCCATCGACTTGGTCTTTCCGACATTGACTTTGAGACCTGCTGCCTTGGAACTTTCGGTGAGGTCGTCGAGTTTGCTCTGCATATCTGGTTGTGTTTGGGCGAGCAAAACAATATCGTCTGCCAGGTCAAGGTCGTTCAGTTGCTCCATTGTTGAAGGATTCCACGGCAATCCTCGGTTCGGTGCACAGTCAATCGATCCAATCAGAATCTCATCCATTACGATTAGAAAAAGTAGCGGTGATAGAATACATCCTTGTCTCACTCCAGCAGTTACCGGGATTGGTTCGGACAAGACACCGTCGTGCAAGACCTTGCACGAAAATGCCTCATACTGTGCTTCGATGAGATGGACTAGTTTCTCTGGGACCCCTCGTCGCCTTAGAGCCGCCCAGATGTTTTCATGGTTAAGTCGGTCGAATGCTTTTTCGAAATCAACGAACACCAGCAGAAGAGAGTCCTGGAGCTCGTTGATTTGTTCCAGTATGATTCGTAGCGTTGTGATGTGGTCCACACATGATCATCGAGATCGGAATCCAGCTTGTTGCCGTCGGAGTGTAGCGTCTATTTTCTCCTGGATCCTGTTCAGAATCACTTTGCAGAGTACTTTGAGGGTTGAACAGATCAACGTTATGCCTCGCCAGTTACCGCACTCTGTCAGGTCTCCTTTCTTCGGGACCTTTACGAGGATACCCTGCATCCAGTCGGCCGGGAATGTTGCAGTATCCCAGATGTCAGCGAAAAGACGGTGCAACATTTGTGCTGATAGGGCAGGGTCGGCTTTCAGCATTTCAGCAGGGATGCAATCGATCCCAGGTGCTTTGTTGGATTTCATGTTTTTGATTGCCGCTTCTATTTCAGCCAGCGAAGGCGCTTCCGAGTTGACACCATTTATGCGACTTACTGTTGGTGCTTCGAGCTGCAGATTCTGTTGGCCATCGCTATTCGTGACTCGGAAGAGTTGTTCGAAGTGCTCAGTCCATCGTTCGAGCTGATCTGTTCGATCGGTCAATAACTGACCTGCTCGGTCTTTTAGCGGCATTCTTGCATTAGTCCTTGCACCACTGAGGCGGCGAGAAATGTCATAAAGTAATCGGATATCTCCATTGGCGGCGGCTCTTTCTCCCTCTTCGGCTAGGGAGTTTGTCCAGGCTCTCTTGTCTCGTCTACAAGCTCGTTTAACTGCCTTTTCCAGCTCCGCATATCGTAAGCGGGCGGCTGCTTTGGCTGACCCGGTACATGCCTGCTCAATTCCGACTTTCGCCTTTCTCCGATCATCGACCATCCTCCAAGTTTCATCCGACATCCATTCACTTCTTCTTCCACAAACTTTACCGAGAGTAACATGGCTCGTCAAAAATCAAGAAACATATTATGGACCTCAGCTGTATTTCTTTAGCTTGTAAGTACAACCAAAATTAATTAAAAATAAATGCAAACCCACAAATTCAAAAAATTTTCATTATTTTTCATTTTCAATGAAATTTACCCATATGAATCGACGGTACGAAACATATTCTTTGACTAGAAACCGTCGGATACATCAAGGCAATGTAAAATTAGGTACTCTTTGAGACTTCAGTTATGTGGAGGTATTTGATGTGATATCGCAATACTTTTTTTGCCGTGTACGTACACATCAATGAGAAAGTGTGCAAAACTTGGTTGATTTTTACCCAATGGTGAAAAAATTATGCCCTGTTGAATGTGTCACAATAATTTCGTGTTCGCCCTTTATGACCCGAACTGCTCCTTCTCGATGCGATATCTCAGAATATCTCAGAACGATACATGATTTTTTTTTCGTTTTTTCTAAAATTAGAATTTCTGCAACTTCTTATTTTTAAATTTTGAAATTGTCCGTATTTCTGCTATTAATTGTTAAAAAAAATTAATTTTGTTTTTTTTGGTCTTCAGAAACCAACCCTGAAGTAGAAAAGTCTCTATAAAATGGGTATTGTGCAACAAACGTAACTCATTTTGTTGAAATCTCAATGAAAAACTTTTGATTGATATGATTTCTGATAGATTAAGAGCTTATATTCAAAAAATTGAAGTGCTTGATTTCACAGACCACGGCTGCTTATTTTAAAACATGGGTGGCCAAACCATGGCCCGCGAAGCTTTTTACAGAATAACCACATTCCAATCTAAGTTCTATTCAAGAGTTGAGATTTTTGATGATTTCTGTACCATTTAGAGTTGAAGTTTATCAAAATTTGTATCAAAACAAAAGTCAGATTTAAAATTGTATATTTTTGAATTTTCCAATATTTGACACATGAACAGTACTTTCGAATAACAGATGTGTATTGCGATGAATTTCCCTTATTAAATTACTTCAAACCTTTATCCTGAAAGCGATGAGGATATGACAATGAAAATATGATATGACAATTTGCGTAGGATGACTTCAGATATAAATCCAATTTTAAAATTTGCTCATTTTTTCAGATGGTAGGGGAGAGTGGGGTATCGTAAGCCATGGGGAAACGTGAGTCACTTTTAATATCTCAGATGTGTGTTGAGATAAAAATCTCAAACCAACTGTCATCGTCGTCGCTTTACGTGGGCATATGTTCCTATATGTTGTTGACTGAAATACGCATCATATGCTTCTTTTTTTTATCAAGCAAAAAAAAAGTTAGAAAAATTTACTTACATAATAAAAAAAAACCCGCTAATTTAATCGATGGGGAACCTAAAGTCATGGCCGTAGGAACGGGGGGGGTTTTGGGGGTTAAACCCCCCCCATGAGGATCCAGAACAGCAAGCGAGGTGTTCTACTCTACGCTCAAAATTTTAATTTCAGAACCAAATTATGATAATAGAGTAAGGTTAATGAAGAGTAACAATCTTGACTTTAAAACTAATGTCATAACCTCAAAAATCCATCTCAAGTCCAAAATTCTGCTACACTTTTTCAAAATGTTCTCACTTGTTCTTCGAAATTCAGGTCTGAATATTAAATTTTGAATTAAATTAAACCCATTTTGGAATTTCTGATTCTATATTACCGATTACCAAAATTGTATTCCTAATTTATTATTTCGGATTTTGTAACCTGTTTAGAATTCTTGATTTTCAGTTCGAATAATTAGAAATTAGAAAAGAAAAGCTTCTTTGAACTCCTAGTTCAAATGTGATTTTGCATTTTATATCAAAATCAAATCATGTCTTTTGAGATCATATGCATTTTCAATATTTGGATAGTAGTTTTCCGAATAGAGAGAAATTTTGTGTCATATTCAAATTCGAAGTTCTTTAACTTAAATCTTACATAAATTTCAATTATTTAAAGCTCTGAAATGACAATCCATATTTTAATTCTCATTCACAATACAGATTTAAAATAAATAATTCAAACAGTGATTTCACCTGAACTAAAGAATTTAAATAATAGATTCAGGAATAAGGGCTCTAAACTTAGCTCATAAAATTCTGATCTGGAATAAGAAGATTCGGAAAACGTTTTTTTTGTACATATCAGAAATTGTATGGAAATCTGGATACAGATTCAAAGCGCAATTTTTGATTTTTTGGTTCAAAATAGAGATTAAGAATGCAGATTCAAAATTTAAAAAAAATATTGTACTTGTAAATAAATTTTACAATCAATATTAGTTGTTGAAGAATTCAAGAAATCAAGAACTTAACACATTGCGGACCAAATACGAGATATCTCGCTTTTTCTTGCTTGCCAAAAGTGTGCTACACTTCGAAGTATAACTCGAATGGACTGAATTTGAGTGTTAATCTTTATTCGACAAAATTGAACACAACATGGGCCGTAACTTAAAAATGCTAGATTTTTAAAATTTAGTCCAGAGGTTTCTGAGATGTAGAATGCCAAATTTCGGTGTTCCTCGTCATAGATTTCTTCGTGGTCCTTTATGTGTTAAGATTGCTTGTCAATTCATTTTCCAGATTTCAATTTTTTAAACAAAATTAGTTTGTGTACACAATTTAATTGAAAATCACAAATAAAAGGTAGAATTTGAATGCTTTGTTTCATCCGAAAAACTCTAATTTTTTTTTTAAATCATCCACAGGAATTTAATTATGGAATTGATTTTATGAAAAATATTTGCTGTAAAAGAAACATCTTCACCTTAAAATCTGCACAAAATTTTATATTTTCCCAGTGTATTGTTTAACATTTTTAACACATTAAGGACACAAAAATTCGGCATTTTATGTTTCAGAAATCAATAAATTCTGCAATTCAAATTCCTGCTAATTTTATATAGATATTTGAGTAACGGGAAAAGTTGTGTTAAATTTTGTAGAATGAGGTTTCATTATCAAATTCATAACGTTTGAATTATGCCATATAAAGGAGCATATTAGCGGCAAGCAAAAATTCCAGATTTCTCGTATTTGGTCCACAATGTGTTAGTATTACAGCTTTTTAAAGCCAAATTTAATACTGACATCATTAATTTAGTTCAAGTTTGCCTCAAAAACATTTTATCCGAAAATCTGATGATTTTCATCTTTTAATTTTTTTTTGAAAATTTTATTTATTTTCATCGAAGGTTAAAATCTTTGAACTTGCATAATAGTTTGGAAGATTAAGTTTGTTTGATTTGAGTATTGAATAAGTTTTTTACGCCCTTGTTTTATGTTCAAATCAACTAAGTTTGAACTACAAGACTCATAAACAAATTCAAAAATTTTAACTATAGATGAAAGCGAATTTAGTTCACCTTTGACGTTTATTATCAATTTTCTAAAGTTACGACTTAATACGAAAACTTTTAATGTCAAAGTTTTTTTTTGTATTCGTGAGATTTTGGACAAAAAATGTAAGGTAAAAATCAGTCACCAAAACCCCCCCCCCATGAGTCGGTTCTTCCTACGGCCCTGCCTAAAGTACATAACAAAAATACGCTCATACGCTTATGATCTAAGTTGTAAAGTTTTCTTATGCCAAATGAAGAGTTATGAAAAATATTTTGTCCATTCTGTTTAAGAAATTTTGCCAAAACGTTCGCGCAGGTTTTGGAATCTATGCGGTCATACACAGCTCTCTTTTTTATTTCATCATCTGAAATTGCTTTAAAATAACGAAATGAATTTGGAAATCACAGTTTTGGGTCAACTCATAAACTTTGCATGTTATTTGGTCAATTTGGATTTGGTGGCCCACGATTCCTCACCATTTTTCAAAATCCAAAAAATATTACTTTTTTTCAAACAGTCAGAATTTGGGGAAAATAACTTTTTAAAAATTAAAAAAAAAACACCTTATGATACCTTGAAAATGTAGAAAACCATACCATTTTTTAATTTCATTTTATCTTTTATAATAAAGAAGTTATGGGACAACGAAAAAAAGTGGCCCATGATTCCCCACTCTTCCATACTATTTACCAGCTTTTGTAGCTTATTAATGATTTTTCACATGGATTTTCACTTCTAACTTTTCAAAAATATTCTATTTGCTTTTGAAATTCAATGCGCTTTAGTGTGCCATGTTTCAATATTTATTGAAAATATCAAATATTTATTCAAATCCCAAACAGTCAGTGTCAAATTTTGGAAAAAAAAATTCTTTGGATGTTTCTATAGCTGCGGTTACTTTTCGAAAATCGATTTTAAAGTAGGTACGCATTGCGTTTGAAATGGCATTTTGAATTGTTGAAGTTAGTTCAGTTTTTATACTATTTATGATGGAAGTCTGGTTAACTTTTGACATAATCAGTTTAAAATAAGTTTCTGATCAACTGGGTTTGCACAAGAATAACTGACCATTCATTTTTTGTGCAGCACTGCCGATTAAATTACGACATCTGGAATGGGCATTTGTGAAGCAGTACGCAAATGTTTGAAGTGAGTTAACATTTTTTTTTTCGGATAGTTCGCTCATAACATCACATCATTTTCTTCGTCTTTTAAGAAAAGAAAAGTCGGACAACTCAACAGGATACAGAAGTCACAAATCAGAATTTTGATATTCTCAAAAATTGTTAGACCATGAAAAAAAAAATTAAATGTTATTTGTAATTTCCACACTATTAGACATTTCTGCTACAAATAGACCTAACAGACTTTTAAGCTTGAATAAATTACTAATATATTTTACATAGTTTTTCCTCCATATATTCAATGATTTGGATAAACACAGATGCTATTTTAGTCGTAAAATGTTTCCAACTTATTTATGAAACAAATAATTTGGTCTGAGAAACGAGCTCTCAATACTTTTTAAATTTTTTTTAAATCAATCCAAGAAGATTCCGTATTAAATATCCTGTACCGAATCTCATTTATCTGTCTTTCATACATACTTATATAATTTTGTACAAAAAAAATGAAATCTAAACAATTATTACATTATCATAATTGAAAACCAGTTAGATATGCATTTGTTTGCTTTGAATATTAAAACATATTAATAAAAGTATGATGTGGCCCGCCAGCCTATCTCATCTCCAAAATTTGCCCGCCTGTTCAAAATGTTGGCCACCCATGTTTTAAAAGTTCATGGAAAGTTTTCAAATTATGGTGCTATATTCATAATTTGATTAAAAAAATGCTATTCATTTCAATTACATTCATCTTTAATCGAAAGTGTTAATTTTTTTAAGATACTTATAGGGTGACCAATTTGAGTTCAGAATTTTAACATATTGAAGACCAAATGTGAGGTATATCTATTTTGCTTAACGCTTTCCATTACCCTGCGCACAGACATTAAAAACTTTTAATTTATTTATCAAATAATATTATAAAAATGAAAAACGATCCTTTGATTAACTCAAAAATATGAAATCTGCATATTTTGTGTATTTGAGGTTGAAGTAGAGCACGCCGCACTCCATAAATTTCTCAATGTGTGTTTTTTGAGGTTCTTAATGTAATAAAAAATTACAAATTTCCTAACCCTTTTTTGATTTTGAAGCCATTCGCGTGTAATCAATTACATAGGATCATTGGCATAAGAAAATAACACGATGGATATTGCTTTTGACTGAGAGAAACAAAATAAAAACGTTTTCACGCCCCTCCCTATAGATCGCATCCCGATCATAAGAGAAAAACAAAATTATATCAAGATAAGATATATTGGTATTCAATTTCTTCATATCAAAATGAGAGGCTTGTAAAAAGTTTGAAAATAAATGCATCTTTTTTTTCTTTTTTTTATATATATTTTCAACCAATCTTAAAAAGCTTCTTTCATAATAAAATAATTTTTTTTTTTCAAAATAAAGTATCAGCAAAAAAAAGTATTGTCATGGAAGATGACATTTTCCAAAAAAATGATCAAATACTCAGAATTGCATTTAAAACTGATTTTAAACTTGAAAGTTTTATTTTCTTGTCATTCTTTACCTCAATGATGAAACTTTAGTTATTTATTGCATTCATTGCATTTGTATTGGAAATATACATACTGAAATCGATCTATCGTGGAAGCGCATTGTATAAATAATGGGAAAGGGCCTTTGTTATTTGTAGAATTGTTTAAATTTGTAAGTGTAATAAATTTTAGAATATTAAGATTATTTAGGAAAATAGATTTTTTTTGTGAAAGGTTTGAAGAATACAGTAAAGTTTTCATATTTCATCTTTGTTTCATAGTATTGATTTTTTACTTTGATGAGAAATTTCTTTTTTTAAGACTGAAATTAACGTTCAAATCTGTTTAGTCGTTTCATTCGTTAAATAAAATATTTCTTCTATAATTGCTGTACGGCCGATCTATTTAAAGGATAATCAAGAATTTGAGTGTGTATCCCATGAGTTTTTAATCCATATCTTAGATTTTTCTTCAAATCAACCCTCTAGAGTTAGATTGCTAGAATCATGTCTATACGTTTCCAGGCCTGACAAAGTTGGGCAATATCCGAACAAATATGGTCAAAATTCAGGAATTACTGAACGAAAATCCAAAAAAAATTTTATATGCTTCCAAAACAAACCTTTCATGATTATTTTCATAAAACTATATAAAAACAAAATTTCTGTTTTTTGTTTAATTTGGCGAATTAAGTGAATCAAATTCGGACGAAATTCGGACTTTTTCCAAATTTTGTAACAAATATCCGGACAAACCCGGATGAAACCAGGCAATCTGACAACCTTACTCTAGAGCAAAGTTGTTAGTGAAAGGAGAGGAAGAAAAGAATCAGGAAATACATAAAAACTTTTTTTTGTAGAGAAATGAATCCAACTGTGTTAGATGAAATTTTAGGGACTAGATAAGAGAAAATCGATGTTGAAAAACATGCGAAAAAAATTCGCCTTGTCTCCCGGTAGGACTTCAACCCACATCTTGCGCCTCTCCGGGGCCCATGTATTAACATTCTACTACAGGAGACCAACCTGGCGTATGGATATTATACTGGTTGAGTGTCGATGTCTATCGGAATGAAGGGAATAGTTCTCCCATGTGATCATAATCATTTTTCTTGGTCTATTTCTATTCCCATCATTTCATCTTACGGTAGTTGGAATCAAGTTTGGACATTTTTAAGCACGGCAAGATTTGCATTGCCTTCTCATATCCTGCACGGGTTGTTATGGTGAGAAATGATGCATTTTGCCGTATTTGGATATCCAGCCAATTTCGGTGTTTGGCACCGCCTTATTTCTATTTTTAAACTGCAACCCAGAGATGGGTCTTGACTCAAACATTCTTTCAGCGAAACTTTTTTGGGTTCATGTCCTACCGGGAGACAAGGCGAATTTTTTTCGCATGTTTTTCAGTATCGATTTTCTCTTATCTAGTCCCTGAAATTTCATCTAACACAGTTGGATTCATTTCTCTACAAAACAAGTTTCGCTGACTAAATGTTTGAGTCAAGACCCATCTCTGGGTCGCAGTTTAAAAAAACATAATAACATTCAATGTTTTCAATCAATTTAACCAGCCAATTTGGATATCAATTGAATATCTACCAAAATGTATCCGAAATCGATAAAATGAAAAAAAAAGTAGTGATTTACATTAGTGATTAACGATGTAAAAATAAACCATTACAACACCGGTCTAGTTTAAACGATAATGTGTGAACCTGATCGGAAACACTGTTGGAATTTTATCAAACCCCATTAATTTGTCAAATCAATGCCGAATAAAGAGTTTAACTATATGCATCGAACAAACTTTCCAGTGTAGTAGGAAATGTTTCAAAGAAACCTTTTTGTGATTGATGTAGGTACATTCCGATTCGCTAAGTGCCAAAACGTTACCGAAAGGAAAAGTTCCGAAGCTCGGGCACTCCAATAACATCCGGAAACGTACGTTCAAACGTCTGAAGTTTCCTTCTCGAGTGCCAGCGATCACTTACAAGAAACACTTCGATACAAACAGGCAAAAGGTGGGTGTCTCATGTTGCAGATTGCTAACATTACATTTCCTGCCACTTCGAAGCAAATCGCAAACACGCGTCGTGCCCACTTGCAAATACTTACTCTCTTTGCTAGCTTTAAGTTGTCGGCTTCGGGTCAATCGACTCCAATCAACAAGCAACGGTATTTCGAGGCAGCAGTAAATGCTTGAACTAAAGACGGAAAAAAAATCATTTTACCTACAATTATGTGCCTTGATGGCTGGTCGATGAGCTGCAAGGTGCCTGGCCCTCCGGTGCATAATGCTCGAACACTCGACGTTATGGTAAATAAAAAAGTTTACTTCGAGAAAAAGCCCCAAGGCAGTACCCCAAGGAACGATCGAGCTTGCACTTGCACTAAGACATCAGCAAAGAAAGTCGGAGGTCTCTTGCTCATTTAGCAAGTGATTCAAGTTCAATGTACTCTGGGAAAAGCTTACACTTGCTTGAGGTGGTTGGTGACCAATTGGTTCTTTTTTAGGTGAATATTAATTTATTTTCAAAAATTTATTTCTAACGAGAGGTTTACCATAAATCACAGTCAAGAAGACATTAGTTGTTATAAAAATTTCAAAAGTCTTCGTCACACTGAACTCAATAAGCACTGAATTAAAAATAATTAATCAGAAAAAACACTTCATGACCAGAGTAAATTTGAACGTTGTTATACATTTTTAAGGCAGGAAGCCCCCATACTGTGTTCTGAAGATTTGTTAAAAAAAATTACTTAAAAGGGAGCTCCAACTGACTAAAATTTTTCTCAAAACTCAAAATTATTCGCGGTTTTCGGGAAAGTTGATGATTGACTGGAAACCTTTATGGTCGAAATATCAATAATGTTTTATAGCTCGGTCAAAAAAGTGCACAATTTTGATCAATGAACTCCAACCTATTTTCGAAAGTGATCTCGAAAACCAGAGCTGATAGTAGAAATCAGTCAAAATAACCTCTTATTTTCTTTGAACCTCGGAAAAATGTAAATTTTGTTGCCTTGCGTTACATATGAAAAAAGTCGTAAAAGCTTAGTATTAACTTAAAATATTATCTTAGTTAGATAGATTCATTTTGAAATTTTATGTGAATTTGCAATGCATGTGCAATCTAAGAAAAAAATGCTTGGATAATTCTGTTCTAATACTTAAAATGACCAATTTTGAGTTTCACTCAAACCTTGCGTATGGCGCCTCAAGTTGTCGTACCGAGAAAATAATAAATGCGTTTCTATCTAAATAAATAATTTGTTTGATAGTAGTATGCAGATTAGGGTGTCCCAAAATTTCATAATGTCTGGGAATCTGGGGCAGGCCCGTGCGAAGAACCCGCCCATGGGAAGGGGGGGGAGGGGGTGGGTTCAAAATTTAAATTTAGCTTAAAATAATAACATTACCAAGAATGCACAACAAATAAGCAAGTTTTATATAATAATTATTTCTTAAAAATATTTTCTTACTCATGTATGATCATTACACATGCTCGAAAGAATAATTAGTTTTACTGGTACGATTCAAAATCAATCAGAATAAATGTTTTTATTAGTTGCGATTTTCGGTAAACAGCAAATTCTTTTTTGGTGGAAACCAGCAAAGTTTTGCTGGTTTTTGTCCCCCTGACTTTCCAGTAAAATTTCCAGCAATTCGAATTGCTGAAAACGATCAGCAAACTCAATTGCTGAAAACCAGCAATCTTAATTACTGGCAATCAGCTATCTGAATTGCTGGAAGTTAGCATTATTTTTTTTTTTTTTTCAAAACAACCGGGGATTTATGTATTCTCGATAAAATTTACAATTTAAGTTTCAATATTCAACCCCCATGGCTCGCAAGTCATACCTGTTTATAAATATAAATTTACTAAGTGAAATTTTTACTAAGTGAAATTTATTTAAACTTTTTATCAAAATAAATTGATATCTGACCAAGTCTGGATCATCGTGCTCTATCTGGAACAAAAATAATAACTATAAGTTTCTTTTACGAAAAACTTAACTCTTCTGCTCTTGAAATTTTTCTTTGGCTTGATTGCTTCATTGCTGGAATATGGATGAACTTGCAACGCTGTCATCGCTGATAAACGACAACCAGACAAACACTTTTGGCGCGCAATGAAAAATAACTTACAAAAACAAAAACAAATTCGCATTTGACAGATCGATTGCTGGTTTTTCAGCAATTCAGATTAAGTGCTGGAAAAATCAGCAAGACAGAGAATCTTTGCAGGTTTCCAGAAAAAATTGGCATTGCTGGACGTTTCCAGCAATTTTTTTCTTGCTGGAAGTAGAGGCAAAAATTTACTGTTTAAGCCATTTAAAAATTATCCAATATTGTTATCATCATTCTGAACCAGAAATTTGTTCGAAAATAAATGCTTAGCAGTCTGGTTTTCAAATTCAAATCAATATTTCAGAAACACCAGAAATATGTAGAATGCGAATTCAACTTGAAAACCAGAATTGGAAGCTTCGAACATTAGCATTTGTGCACAGAAATAGAATCTTAAAAATATTACAAGGGATTTAAAATAATCAAAACCCAATTTTAAAAAATGTTTCAAACTAGGATAGAAATAAACCATGATTAAAAAAATTTTAGCAGAAAAATTGTGGATATTGACCATCTTAATTAAAATTTCCTTTTTTGATTTTCAATATAAGGGTTTATGAAACAAAATGTCAAATTCATCATTAAAGGGTAATACGGTCAAAATTTGGTCAAGGGAAAACGCGTGTAAATCGGTGAAATCGTTTATAAAAAAATAAATAAAATTAAATTTTATTTTCAAGTTTAATTAGTCTAAAATTCAGGAAAAATTGGTCGGGGTGATGTCCCCGGCAAATTCGAATTGGTTTTTGCCGATAAGTTTGCAAGAAAGTATATTTGCAGCTGCGGACGAAAAACCCCGGTTTTTGTAAAAAACAAGACCATGGACTCCGAAATGTTCAAGGAAGACGGCATGAAAAACGTTTTTTTTTTTTTCGTACACTAGATCTCACAAAGGACCAGTAAAGTTTTGGCCAGATTTGGCAAGTTGCCACTACAGCAAAGAGGTACTACAAAGGGCCAACGGGTGGATTTTGTCGAAAGGGACATCAACCCACCCCACTGCCCTCAATTCCCCCTATCGAAAAAATTTGGGTAATTGTCTAGCAGAAGATGAAGAAGAATGTTAGGACGACTCGGGGTGGAACAGAGATGAAGAAAATGTGGAACAAAATGGCCGCTGAGGTCAGCGAATAGGGTGTCCAAATTATAATGAGTGGTACTCGTACGAAAAGTTCGAAAATTCATCAAAAAAAATATCGGAACATTTTTTTATTACTTTTCTTTAAAGTGCAATAAAAACCTTACATTTTAAGTACAAAACATTTTAATTTCGTTTACATAGCTCCGAGATAGACCCGTTTTAATGCGTCTAGATTTGTAGTGATTCATGCTTTGAAAAATACTACAAACCTGTCTGAAATATATTGACTAAAATTGTAGTGGCTTTCGAAGTCCTCTTTACCGCTGCTTGGGGCTTTGAGGATCTTCAAAAACAAACAGTAAACTGAACAGTGAACAATGAATTGACTTCTTCTGCTGAATAACTATTTGGACTGAGTGCTGAAAAACTGATGAAACAATTTCCATAAATTCCAGCTTTAAAAAGCCAACCATTTCCATATTTTTGGAAATCCTCAAAGAGAAAGAAATAATAGTTAGATTCCAAGATCAAAGGCCTGCGACTTCAGAGCTTCAATAGCATTGGAGGAATTTAAACGGGGGATTAGAAAATTGATAAGATTATTAAATCTGAGGTTTGAGTTTTATACAATTCAAATTCATTGGCCAATTTCTAAGTTTTGAGTTATCATTGATGACCAATGTAGTCGATACAACCATCCAATTTTAAGAAAATTTATTGTAAAACTGTTTAGTAGTGCGAATTCAAACAAATGATATCTTAGAATTTAACATTGGTTACTCTTCAAAATAATTAATGGGATGTTTGTGCCCAAGAATAGAAAAATTGAATTGGTGACTTCGGTTCAAAGATGATCTGTTTTCGATAGCTTGAAAAAACTATAAGTGTGCTTTCAACATTTTAAGTAAACTAATAATAAAAGAGTGTAAATTGAAAAAGCGGAAAAATACACACGTACAATTAAAAACATGCAAAGAAAGTTTTTATCATGGTTCAACAAAGTTCGGAAGTCTTTTTAGAAATTTCTGAGTAAGTAAATAAAATTTAAACAAACCAATGTACAAGAAGATTATCCATCTTGAAAATTAGGATTATCTCTAACAGAGGTTTTCATTAGATAGGGGATAGGAAAGATAAAAAAAACAGTTTCATCTTTTGAAGAAAAAAAGTATAGGGCCAAATCTATTCAAGCTTCCTAAAAAATGATGGATGTAAAAAATGTTTTTCGTGAAAGGAGGATTTAGCATTCAAGGGAAGTTATTTCAAATTTCTTTTAATCAAAACCTCATAAGAATATTTTTTTCAATAATTTGAAAACGATAAACAGAGTGAATAATCCCCTAAAAACTTTAAAAATACTAACAGAACTTACATGGCCAAACTTGGGCCAATTTCTTATAGCGATGAATATAAAGCTTCCAAAATTCCGAAAAGTCAAACGTTTCATTTTGATTTATATTTTAAATGAACCCGAGCTAGGCCGTGTAAAATCAGCCGGGTAAATATAAAAATGAATGTTTGTCTGTCTATCTGTTCCCTATAAACTCGAAAACTACTGAACCGATCAATGGGAAATTCGGTATGTTAGAGTTTTTGGGGTCGGAGATGGTTTCTAAAATACTTTGAACTTGCTCCGACTAAAAGGAAGGGGGCTCTTATACAAAATTAAGAAAAATGAGACACAATTCGAACAATTTTTGGAAATTTCTGAACCGAACAACGTAAAATTTGGGGCGAAACCGTTTTCAAGACCGAGAATGCTTTCCTAAATACTTTCAAACCCCTCCGAATCCAGAAAAAAGCTGGCTACCATACAAAATTTACAAAAAAAAACACAATTTGAACATTTTTGGAAACTACTGAACCGATCAACGTGCAATTTTCATGTAGCTGTTTCCAAGACCGGGCATGGTTTCTAAAACCCTTTAAAACCCCTTCGAATCGAAAAAGAGGGAGCTCTTATACAAAATTTATAAAAAATTTGACACAATCCGAACAGTTTTCGAAAACAAAAAACAACAACTGGACCGATCATCGTAAAATATAGTATGTAGCCGTTTTCAAGACCGGGAAGGGTTTCTAATATATATTTCAAACCCTTCCGAATCCGGAAAGGGGGGGGGGGGAGGTGGGCTTCCATACAAAACCAATAAAAAATTGTCAAAATTTCATCAATCTTCGAAATTTTTTTTCTAAAAAATGATGAACGTAAGCGTTTTGACATAGTGAGAATTATTGAATTGACAAACATGTATTTACAAATTCAGATGATATGTTGTTTTGATAGACGATTCAATTTCAATAAATGGAATATACATAATATTATCAAAGCCTAAGTCTTAGTGATTTCATGAAGTTTGGCACACTTTTTGACACTGTAAAAATTTTCCTGTATCTTAATACTCCTTCCCCTTCAAAAAAGTGTATTAAATTATTTTGAACATCCCTCCAATTTTTTTTTCTCTAAAGAGTGGCTCCTCCAACCTTCAAGTTATGTTGCGACTCAAGACAATCTAGAAGCTCGGATATCATGAAAAATAGTTTGCTTTTTAAAAGTGGTGAAATTTTATTAAAAAGAAAGATTATTTTAATTATAATAATTTTATCGAAATCCATGAAAAGGGCAGCAAAGCACACCGGGTCAGCTAGTGTTTGATATTTATAAAATAACATTTTTATCTACATTTAAATTTTGAATTCTCACTTATGACTTTTTAAATTTGTGCTTTTCAGTTTGAAATTTCTGTTTTTCCTCTCTTCTTACATCTTTTATCGACTCCACCCTTTAAACCATTTCTACTAACAGCGTCGGTGTAACGAATTGATTTGCCTGCCAAAAAGCAATAACTAGCGGAAAAATGTTTCTGTTTTACACCCTTGAATGATTACGAACATCGAAGCCGTCGATGATAGGAAAATTTTTAACAACTTATTTTCCGATCCATAAAACCCACGATGATCCGCGAGATCTTCAACAGAGCCGTTAATGTTTATCGTTGCTAATTGATTTCGTTAAGTGTTTGGTGTTGATGTTTTCCTATCTCTTTCGTTGTTATATTTTCTTGGGTGATAAGTAATTTCGCTCGATGTTGGGTTGATTGATAGAATTCAATGTAGTTGATATGGAAATGATCGCTTACTGAAACCGATATTTATCATTGCTGTTATGTTTAATCTGTTACTCTTGGATTGAATGAATAAATCATTTTATTAAGTGTAGAACAACGTTTGAAACATGAATAAAATGCAAATGAATTTGTTAACCAGTGGGCAGATGAAGTTTAACAAAAAGTATGTTTTCAAAATACAATTTATCATTCTTCCAACCGTTATCCCTCAGATAAACTCGTGTCGATTGTCATTTTTCGGGAACCTCAATTCAACCCCTAAGGAAAGTATGTTAATAGTCAAATCGGTCGCTTATCGGCGGCGAAAGATTTATGGCTTCATTTGTCCAAATTCGTCTCATTAATTTATGCGACATCGATCGCCTGAAGGTTTGCGTTAAGCGGACAGAAATATGTCGATGCAGAACACCGCGCTAATTGGGCTTGATTCTATCTCATTTGTTCCTTTTTCTGGTTTGACTTTTTTCCTTGAATTTGTTTTTTTTGGGATTATTCGGAAGGTGATTTGTGATGTTAACCTCAAATTGATCATGCTGATTTGTGTATATTTATCAAGGATTAGGTGTCTCCCAAAAGTGTTTCTCGTAAATAACATGTTTTCGTAGTTTTCTTTTTTGTGATTTGTGTTTTGGTTAGAGAAGTGCCATACTAACGATTAAATGTGGTAGAAATTTCACGAAAAAAATCCTCTGGTCATAATCAGCTGTGTTAAATGTTATGATTATTAGGTTGCAGAAAATCGATTGGATATCAAAAAATAGTTAACATGCAAAAAGTTCCTCAACGTTGTTTAGCATGCGTCACTTAATTTCGAAAACACCGTTGCGTTGATCCGAAGAACTTTCTTCTTACATCCGTTCCGTCTGTCGATGGTTGAAAAATAATAATAAAAAAACCTGCTTATGAATTGCAACTAGTTTTACGGGCAAACCGTAAACAGATAAATAGTGCGATCGAGAGAGAGAAATGGAGATGTTTGTTTACAGCTTGTTTTACCTCGGAGGCCCCGTTGCCCACTATTTATACCATCTTACTCAATGATGCAAAACTAGTTCGAGCGAGCGGTTGTTCTACTAGACGGGAACATAATCAATAAGTATAGGCGCACGGCGTAACTTGGCGCCCAAGTTTTAATGCATTCGTACGCTTCAAGCCGCGTGGTGCGTCTTCGCGCGCAAAGGAAAACGAAAACAACTCAAAACACTTGTCCAAAATGCAACGGATATCACTCCCTGTGCTTTTGAATTCAATTTTTTTCTCTACCGTCTCTGTCTTTTTTTTTTTTTTCATTGAAGGAATTCCAGTTTCACACCGCGGCCGATCACTTCTTGTGTGTGCGGCGAGATCACTTTCTAAATCGGCGCGTAAAGCCATTCCAGCTCAATCATAACGCGCGAGTAGCTTGTTTCCCAAAAACCCCTTCCATTCACATCTGCCGCCAGCAATGAATGGTGGACCCCCACGAAAACAGTCAGTTGTATCGCGGTTTTGTTTGTTTGGGTCCGCTGGAATGTTGGAACACAGTTAATCCGACCAATGTCACCAGCACCATTTTGCTGTGATTATTACCTTCAGTAACTCTTCACGTGAGGCGCCACTAAACGGTCGCACGCTCTTCTGTAAGTATACGAACACCTGTGAATGGCGGCAGTTTTGTTTCTTTCGGACCTCCTCCGGCTAAAATGTACCTGCCTAGTAGATGGCTTAATCTATATGACATTGAAACTGAAATGAAAACCGAACGGTTTCAGGGGTCAACATTTTAGGCCACAAGTTGGTTCAGCCTCCAATCAGGGTCGAAAAAATCCTTTCCAAATTTGCGACGGCAACTTCGAGAATGTTCCTATGATTGAAGGTTTTATTTAATAAAAACTTATTTCACCATTAATGTATTTAAACATGCATGTTATCCTTGCGAAATCATCCATCAAACTTTATTTTTCGAAATTTTGTTCAGTTGGATGAATTGGCCTGTAAGTGAGATGCATTATGCCGAAAAAAAAAATCAAATCCTTTTTTTGTCAACTCCTTCTTCCCTTGATTTTGCCCCTTAGGCTTTTTTGAGGTTGGATTAAGGGCCATTCTACGAAATGTATCTGCATACTACTATCAAACAAATCATTCAAATAGAAACGCATTTATTATTTTCTCGGTACGACAACTTGAGGCGCTACAAGTCATACGCAAGGTTTTAATGGAACTCAATACTGATATTTTAAAGTAGGTACATATTATAAAAGAATTATCCAAGCATTGCATGCTTAGATTGCACGCACATGCATTGCAAATTCACATGAACCATCAATTTGGACATGAATCTAACTAAATAAGATTATATTTTAAGTTAATACTAAGCTTTTACGAAATTTTTCATATGTAACGCGAGGCAACAAAATTTACATCTTTCCGAGGTGCAAAAAATATAAGAGGTTATTTTAACTGATTTTTACTATCAGCGCTTGTTTTCGAAATCAAACTTGTCAGAACTTTCAAAATAGTCAATTTTGTCAATTTTGTAAATTTTGTCAATTTTGTCAATTTTGTCAATTTTGTCAATTTTGTCAATTTTGTCAATTTTGTCAGCTTTGTCAATTTTGTCAATTTTGTCAATTTTGTCAATTTTGTCAATTTGGTCAATTTTGTCAATTTGGTCAATTTTGTCAATTTTGTAAATTTTGTCAATTTTGTCAATTTTGTCAATTTTGTCAATTTTGTCAATTTTGTCAATTTTGTCAATTTTGTCAATTTTGTCAATTTTGTCAATTTTGTCAATTTTGTCAATTTTGTCAATTTTGTCAATTTTGTCAATTTTGTCAATTTTGTCAATTTTGTCAATTTTGTCAATTTTGTCAATTTTGTCAATTTTGTCAATTTTGTCAATTTAGTCAATTTTGTCAATTTTGTCAATTTTGTCAATTTTGTCAATTTTGTCAATTTTGTCAATTTTGTCAATTTTGTCAATTTTGTCAATTTTGTCAATTTTGTCAATTTTGTCAATTTTGTCAATTTTGTCAATTTTGTCATTTTTGTCAATTTTGTCAATTTTGTCAATTTTGTCAATTTTGTCAATTTTGTCAATTTTGTCAATTTTGTCAATTTTGTCAGATTTGTCAATTTTGTCAATTTTGTCAATTTTGTCAATTTTGTCAATTTTGTCAATTTTGTCAATTTTGTCAATTTTGTCAATTTTGTCAATTTTGTCAATTTTGTCAATTTTGTCAATTTTGTCAATTTTGTCAATTTTGTCAATTTTGTCAATTTTGTCAATTTTGTCAATTTTGTCAATTTTGTCAATTTTGTCAATTTTGTCAATTTTGTCAATTTTGTCAACTTAGTCAACTTTTTCAATTTTGTCAATTTGGTCAATTTTGTCAATTTTGTCAATTTTGTAAATTTTGTAAATTTAGTAGATTTTGACAAATTTGGCAATTTTGACAATTTTGGCAATTATGACAATTTTGAAAATTTTGTCAATTTTGAATATTTAAAAATTTTGAAAATTTTGAAAATTTTGACAATTTTGACATTTTCGACATTTTCGATGATTTTGACAAATTTGACAATTTTCACAATCTTGACAATTTCGACAATTTTAACAATTTTGATAATTTTGACAATTTTGACAATATCGACAATATCGACAATTTTGACAATTTTGACAATTTTGACAATTTTGACAATTTTGACAATTTTGACAATTTTGACAATTTTGACAATTTTGACAATTTTGACAATTTTGACAATTTTGACAATTTTGACAATTTTGACAATTTTGACAATTTTGACAATTTTGACAATTTTGACAATTTTGACAATTTTGACAATTTTGACAATTTTGACAATTTTGACAATTTTGACAATTTTGACAATTTTGACAATTTTGACAATTTTGACAATTTTGACAATTTTGACAATTTTGACAATTTTGACAATTTTGACAATTTTGACAATTTTGACAATTTTGACAATTTTGACAATTTTGACAATTTTGACAATTTTGACAATTTTGACAATTTTGACAATTTTGACAATTTTGACAATTTTGACAATTTTGACAATTTTGACAATTTTGACAATTTTGACAATTTTGACAATTTTGACAATTTTGACAATTTTGACAATTTTGACAATTTTGACAATTTTGACAATTTTGACAATTTTTACAATTTTTACAATTTTGACAATTTTGACAATTTTGACAATTTTGACAATTTTGACAATTTTGACAATTTTGACAATTTTGACAATTTTAACAATTTTAACAATTTTGACAATTTTGACAATTTTGACAATTTTGACAATTTTGACAATTTTGACAATTTTGACAATTTTGACAATTTTGACAATTTTGACAATTTTGACAATTTTGACAATTTTGACAATTTTGACAATTTTGACAATTTTGACAATTTTGACAATTTTGACAATTTTGACAATTTTGACAATTTTGACAATTTTGACAATTTTGACAATTTTGACAATTTTGACAATTTTGACAATTTTGACAATTTTGACAATTTTGACAATTTTGACAATTTTGACAATTTTGACAATTTTGACAATTTTGACAATTTTGACAATTTTGACAATTTTGACAATTTTGACAATTTTGACAATTTTGACAATTTTGACAATTTTGACAATTTTGACAATTTTGACAATTTTGACAATTTTGACAATTTTGACAATTTTGACAATTTTGACAATTTTGACAATTTTGACAATTTTGACAATTTTGACAATTTTGACAATTTTGACAATTTTGACAATTTTGACAATTTTGACAATTTTGACAATTTTGACAATTTTGACAATTTTGACAATTTTGACAATTTTGACAATTTTGACAAATTTTGACAATTTTGACAATTTTGACAATTTTGACAATTTTGACAATTTTGACAATTTTGACAATTTTGACAATTTTGACAATTTTGACAATTTTGACAATTTTGACAATTTTGACAATTTTGACAATTTTTACAATTTTGACAATTTTGACAATTTTGACAATTTTGACAATTTTGACAATTTTGACAATTTTAACAATTTTAACAATTTTGACAATTTTGACAATTTTGACAATTTTGATAATTTTGACAATTTTGACAATTTTGACAATTTTGACAATTTTGACAATTTTGACAATTTTGACAATTTTGAAAATTTTGAAAATTTTGACAATTTTGACAATTTTGACAATTTTGACAATTTTGACAATGTTGACAATTTTGACAATTTTGACAATTTTGACAATTTTGACAATTTTGACAATTTTGACAATTTTGACAATTTTGACAATTTTGACAATTTTGACAATTTTGACAATTTTGACAATTTTGACTATATCGACAATTTTGACAATTTTGACAATTTTGACAATTTTGACAACTTTGACAATTTTGACAATTTTGACAATTTTGACAATTTTGACAATTTTGACAATTTTGACAATTTTGACAACTTTGACAATTTTGATAATTTTGACAATTTTGACAATTTTGACAATTTTGACAATTTTGACAATTTTGACAATTTTGACAATTTTGACAATTTTGACAATTTTGACAATTTTGACAATTTTGACAATTTTGACAATTTTGACAATTTTGACACTTTTGACAATTTTGACAATTTTGACAATTTTGACAATTTTGACAATTTTGACAATTTTGACAATTTTGACAATTTTGACAATTTTGACAATTTTGACAATTTTTACAATTTCGACAATTTTGACAATGTTGACAATTTTGACAATTTTGACAATTTTGACAATTTTGACAATTTTGACAATTTTGACAATTTTGACAATTTTGACAATTTTGACAATTTTGACAATTTTGACAATTTTGACAATTTTGTCAATTTTGACAATTTTGACAATTTTGACAATTTTGACAATTTTGACAATTTTGACAATTTTGACAATTTTGACAATTTTGACAATTTTGACAATTTTGACAATTTTGACAATTTTGACAATTTTGACAATTTTGACAATTTTGACAATTTTGACAATTTTGACAATTTTGACAATTTTGACAATTTTGACAATTTTGACAATTTTGACAATTTTGACAATTTTGACAATTTTGACAATTTTGACAATTTTGACAATTTTGACAATTTTGACAATTTTGACAATTTTGACAATTTTGACAATTTTGACAATTTTGACAATTTTGACAATTTTGACAATTTTGACAATTTTGACAATTTTGACAATTTTGACAATTTTGACAATTTTGACAATTTTGACAATTTTGACAATTTTGACAATTTTGACAATTTTGACAATTTTGACAATTTTGACAATTTTGACAATTTTGACAATTTTGACAATTTTGACAATTTTGACAATTTTGACAATTTTGACAATTTTGACAATTTTGACAATTTTGACAATTTTGACAATTTTGACAATTTTGACAATTTTGACAATTTTGACAATTTTGACAATTTTGACAATTTTGACAATTTTGACAATTTTGACAATTTTGACAATTTTGACAATTTTGACAATTTTGACAATTTTGACAATTTTGACAATTTTGACAATTTTGACAATTTTGACAATTTTGACAATTTTGACAATTTTGACAATTTTGACAATTTTGACAATTTTGACAATTTTGACAATTTTGACAATTTTGACAATTTTGACAATTTTGACAATTTTGACAATTTTGACAATTTTGACAATTTTGACAATTTTTACAATTTTTACAATTTTGACAATTTTGACAATTTTGACAATTTTTACAATTTTGACAATTTTGACAATTTTGACAATTTTGACAATTTTGACAATTTTGACAATTTTGACAATTTTGACAATTTTGACAATTTTGACAATTTTGACAATTTTGACAATTTTGACAATTTTGACAATTTTGACAATTTTGACAATTTTGACAATTTTGACAATTTTGACAATTTTGACAATTTTGACAATTTTGACAATTTTGACAATTTTGACAATTTTGACAATTTTGACAATTTTGACAATTTTGACAATTTTGACAATTTTGACAATTTTGACAATTTTGACAATTTTGACAATTTTGACAATTTTGACAATTTTGACAATTTTGACAATTTTGACAATTTTGACAATTTTGACAATTTTGACAATTTTGACAATTTTGACAATTTTGACAATTTTGATAATTTTGACAATTTTGACAATTTTGACAATTTTGACAATTTTGACAATTTTGACAATTTTGACAATTTTGACAATTTTGACAATTTTGACAATTTTGACAATTTTGACAATTTTGACAATTTTGACAATTTTGACAATTTTGACAATTTTGACAATTTTGACAATTTTGACAATTTTGACAATTTTGACAATTTCGACAATTTTAACAATTTTGACAATTTTGACAATTTTGACAATTTTGACAATTTTGACAATTTTGACAATTTTGACAATTTTGACAATTTTGACAATTTTGACAATTTTGACAATTTTGACAATTTTGACAATTTTGACAATTTTGACAATTTTGACAATTTTGACAATTTTGACAATTTTGACAATTTTGACAATTTTGACAATTTTGACAATTTTGATAATTTTGACAATTTTGACAATTTTGACAATTTTGACAATTTTGACAATTTTGACAATTTTGACAATTTTGACAATTTTGACAATTTTGACAATTTTGACAATTTTGACAATTTTGACAATTTTGACAATTTTGACAATTTTGACAATTTTGACAATTTTGACAATTTTGACAATTTTGACAATTTTGACAATTTTGACAATTTTTACAATTTTTACAATTTTGACAATTTTGACAATTTTTACAATTTTGACAATTTTGACAATTTTGACAATTTTGACAATTTTGACAATTTTAACAATTTTAACAATTTTGACAATTTTGACAATTTTGACAATTTTGACAATTTTGACAATTTTGACAATTTTGACAATTTTGACAATTTTGACAATTTTGACAATTTTGACAATTTTGACAATTTTGACAATTTTGACAATTTTGACAATTTTGACAATTTTGACAATTTTGACAATTTTGACAATTTTGACAATTTTGACAATTTTGACAATTTTGACAATTTTGACAATTTTGACAATTTTGACAATTTTGACAATTTTGACAATTTTGACAATTTTGACAATTTTGACAATTTTGACAATTTTGACAATTTTGACAATTTTGACAATTTTGACAATTTTGACAATTTTGACAATTTTGACAATTTTGACAATTTTGACAATTTTGACAATTTTGACAATTTTGACAATTTTGACAATTTTGACAATTTTGACAATTTTGACAATTTTGACAATTTTGACAATTTTGACAATTTTGACAATTTTGACAATTTTGACAATTTTGACAATTTTGACAATTTTGACAATTTTGACAATTTTGACAATTTTGACAATTTTGACAATTTTGACAATTTTGACAATTTTGACAATTTTGACAATTTTGACAATTTTGACAATTTTGACAATTTTGACAATTTTGACAATTTTGACAATTTTGACAATTTTGACAATTTTGACAATTTTGACAATTTTGACAATTTTGACAATTTTGACAATTTTGACAATTTTGACAATTTTGACAATTTTGACAATTTTGACAATTTTGACAATTTTGACAATTTGACAATTTTGACAATTTTGACAATTTTGACAATTTTGACAATTTTGACAATTTTGACAATTTTGACAATTTTGACAATTTTGACAATTTTGACAATTTTGACAATTTTGACAATTTTGACAATTTTGACAATTTTTACAATTTTTACAATTTTTACAATTTTGACAATTTTGACAATTTTTACAATTTTGACAATTTTGACAA